>NC_051159.1:107157490-107297489 GCF_013339745.2 Dermacentor silvarum | reverse complement strand
AGTTCAAACCCACAGTGTCCAATATCGCTCAGTGGATGGTATGTGATGGAAACAGGCTGGAAGGCTTCTGGTACTTTCCCAATATCGCTTCTACAGTTTTGTAACACAAATCGACGTTCCTCTGAAAACGGAGCTTTAGTCCCTTATATAAGCGCTCGGGCCCAGCGCCGTGCCATTGTATATTGCATATTTCCCTGAAAGTGAAGTCCGCGTCGCAGCCCATGGTGGCTTGCGACAGTTTTTCCGTTATAGGAATGTCCCTGACTGAGTTGGGGGTGGCTACAACGACAAAATTGCACCGCGTAACGATGGAGTCCAGCAGGCAGTGAACAAAGAGCGTAACGATTGCTCAACTTATAAATTGGTCCTCTCGATCAAACATTTTAAAATATTGAGCAACATTTATCGACCATTCTCTTAGAATGCTGTATACAGTATATACATTTACCGTCACATATTTTAGAGCCATGAAGTTCAGGTGTTGGCCAAAATGGACTTGTCGACGCGTATGTTTGCGATCGAAATAATTTTATTTCCTGTTCACCTTTAAAAATTTTAAGTTGTCGCTAAACATTACTGATGTTGTGAATTTATCATAATTTATGTGAACGTAAATACAGAACACTTGGCTACGTTCTCGCGTCCACGGTTGCTATGACGTTCGGCTTGCACAAGAAAGCGCCAGATCAATATAAAACGCTCGCGCGTCTTTTAATTTTTTTTTTGCTATTTTTCTCTTTTTTTCCCATCTCACGATATTTGAATTTCTCTGTTGCATGACGAAGTAGCATAACAATGTGATAAAGCTTTCAGCAGAACTGGACAGTGCCATTAAGTAAAAGAACTTCAGTTCTGGATGTAACGTTGAACAATTATATTCTCGATTCTCTCTCCCATGATATCACCTTTCGTTCACTGTAACACTGGTAGAAGTGCTGGGCAGGGCTAAGTTCACGCAACGAACATTGTCCGAGAAGCTGCAACGCCAACTCTGAGTTCATGAAAATACGTATTAATTGTTCCAATTGAAGAATTACAGATTACCATCTTAACATGAAATAATTCACAAGTCAAAATTGGCGACCACTCGATCAACTATGACTGCCATAGCGGCGAACATGTATAAATGTTTCAGAACCCGGCAACATGTTTAAGGACGCGTAGAACTTAAGGGTTCGCTTTAACTGCGTCGTGGCGTTCAAATAGCACGACAGCACGGCCACGTTCAGGATCGTACACTTCTGTCTGGATGATGGGGGTTGTACACACTCGTGCAAAAGTTTCTACCCCACACCATCAGAAAAAATAATAATATTTCTTTTAGTACAACTCCGTAACGCAGAATTGATTCAATACACTGCACTGGTCCAACACCCGCACGTAAGCTGTACCAGTTGAATTCAGCCGGAGCGCCCATACTGCGAAGAAATTTTTTTTTTCGTGGTACCATTGATTTACAAACTTTTCCTGACCTGGAGAGCGCACATGGTACAAAAAATGTCAGAAACACCCATCTCTATCTTACGTGTGTCTCGAGGTCTCTTGCTGAAAGTCTTACACCAGGGCTGACAGCAGTGAACGAGCTATAGACATGTCTTGCATTGAAACGCCAAACGAGAGTTTATCGACGCATATGGGCGTTACACATCTCTTTCGCCGAGCCGGCTCATACGCAACTGAAGAAAGGAAGCTGAGTCAGCTGATACAGAGAGCGAAAAAGCACCTAAATATTGCGATAGAAATTATATAAACACTCTAAGTGAATTGTCGCCGTGGGGCTCCACATATATTTAGGTACATGTATCTTATATGCTTATCCATGCCGTATACGCGGGTTATATTGCGACACTATTCAATCACTGAAGTTGATCATACCAGGCCTATCGTTCTTGACTAAATTGTTCCTCACACTATTAACAATAGGAATGCCCAAACAAACGCCATGAAACATAACATTCACAGCGCATGTATCTTCTCATACATGCGCCTCGGCTGCGGGAGGTCTATGGGTTCGATTCCCACCGCCGCCGGGCACCCACTGGTTCAAATGGGTACAAGCGTGCCCCGGCCTGGCGTTCGGCTTTCTTCTGGGGTCATGCGCTTGGGAAAGAGCCTGCGTCCTGAATGCCCGTCGAAACCAACGTGAGCACGGAAAGCAAGTGATGTCTGGGCCGCTCCCATGGCGGTCATTTCCCATGTGGCGCCCCAGGCACCTATTGAGGTGGGGGGCGCCTTCGGGTTGAGGTCGAACACCCCTTTCCAAGCGTTGAGGTCCCATAATGGCCGAGCACCAGGCCGGGAGCGCGCTTGTACCTATTTTACCGGTAGGTACCCGGCGGCGGCACTTGCCTCCCACAGCCGCGGTGGATGCTCGTCTACAAGGCCGTCTGTGGTTGGACAAGAGGCGCCCAGAGACAAAAGCTGAAATCTCTAATGGGCCCTCTTTCGAGATGTGGACCCCCACGACAGCCGAGCACCAGGCCAGGGGACATCTCTACCCATTAGAAAAACCGGTGGGTTCCCGGCGGCACCGGGATTTGAACTCGGTACCTCCCGCATACGAGGCGGATGCTCTACCGCTAGGCCATCGCTGCGGTCAATGAATCTGCTCAGACTAATAAATATTAAAAGGGCAAAACATTATCACTGCACAAACATCAAAGTGATGTCATTTTACTGGCGCGACTCTCTACGGGTAGTGTAGTGGCGCCTGTGCGATGTTATTACAGGCCCTACGCGGCGTTTTAAAGCTTTTAAGTGTGCCAGAAATTTAGGCGCAACCACGTATGTCGTGTAAGCGTTAGTCGGACCCGCGTATAGTTAGCACACCGTCCGAGAAGTTCTAGCGCAACGCTTAACTTTGCTGTCACAGTCAGTGCTTCGTGCTTCGGGCGAAACTGCCAATGTTTCGCTGGTCTTGAACATACCGTAGCCGAGTCATCGACTGTAGTCAGAATGATGAACAAGGTCCCCGAACATCGCTCGAGCGTGTACGACTGGCAAGTAAATGCCATTCACAAAGCTATACCGTGCGTTTGCGGTCGTCGCGGAAACTTATCCGGTCGTAGATATACGCGAATACCGAGTCTTACTGCGCGTCTCAGTGTACGGTCGTCTCCATTGCCTGTGTCAGACTTGACAAAGTCCAGCAATGTCTCGTGGTCCCCGCACCTTCACCAGTTTCAATGTAAACTATAAGATGACACGAAAGCACAAGAGAACAGCACGTTTGGTTTTCCTCTAGGAATGACGGAAACCATTGTGTGGGATCTGACAAGAATAGGACGCTATTGGAAAAATAAATTAGGTGCTCTCTAGAGAGCAAAATAACGACTAGGGTGAAAAGCTAAGGAAACTGAAACATAAAAATATCACCAATTTAAAAAATTATTGTAAAAGAAGCTTCTCAATGGTCGAGTAAAAATCCCCATAACGTTATCCAAGAGTCCTTCTATCAGAGAAAAAAAATATATGTATAAAGAAAAAAAGCCCAAGTGAACCAAACGACGATACCGAAAGACGCCCTTAAAGATGAGAAACAGGGACAGGATCGGAGGAAGTAATCAATCGTTTAGCGCGCATACTCGATACCCGGCGCGGGACTGATTTTCTAAACTTCATTTACAGCGGGGCGTCTGGCGACAGGTAGCGCCAGTATTTTGAACCTTAAATGAATGAGACTACGACCGGGGTAATGTAACGATCCTATTAAATGCGTAAGCATTTATATGCCTACCCAACGAGGAAACTTCATCCGCCCATCCGGCCGTCCGCCACGTAAGACGATCGCCTTCAAGATAGGGCCCGCAGCAGGGAGCGAATTGACCTTCGTGCTGCCTCTCGCGTCAGCGCGAACTAAGCGTCGAGAACACAGCGCACACGAAGCTATTAGCACTCGGCGCACTCTGTCCCCATCGCAGATAGCTTTCAAGATAGGGCCCGCGCGGTGGCGCCACACGCGGCCGCCGCCGGAGTACGGTTGATCACGGTTGGTAATGGTTCGCATCGAGAGGAGGCAGCGTTGTCGACCACGTCTACTTACAAGGTCTACCAAACGTCACGTTGTTCAATTACGTCACGTACTACAGCACGCATAGGCCAGTGCTCATCTTCCACGAAGCAGCGCCATCATCCCAACGCACCATCATGTAACATGACTGAACATTGCTGCTCGCCTCTTCGTCGTGGCATGCTGGCCTGAGTTAAAATTTCGGTGTTGCAACCGCGCTTCTTAGTTTCACGATTCCTTCGTGGCGTTTCTCGCAATTATATACCAAACAGAGCGGCGTACGACAAAGAAACAGCAGGTGATTAGTGCCAAATACTTGCGCATCATTTAGATAACTCGCACAGGAGATTATGTGTGTAAATTTTCAAATCTACATTATTTTTCGCGTTTCGTCAGTAGTCAGAGCACCGCTCCACCTAACAAGTTATCAGCAGAGTCGGCAGGTCATGAGCGGTGAATGATAAGAAGGGAACAGAATAGAGTGAAAGAAACTGTTACTTTACAACATGCCCATGTCAGGAACTGTTGGATTACGAAGAAACTGCTTCATTATAACGGCCAATGTTAAAGAAAATGGCTTCCTCTCTTAGTCTTAAATGTTATTTCAACTGACTATAAATCACTAAAAAAGGCAAATAATACTATCAAGACAAACCCCACAGGAAAAACAAGTATGCCCGTCAACGGCATGCAGCAAACCATTCTCAATGAAGCAATCTTTGGCAAGGCAAGCAGCTTCGACATAGGTATAGTACTTCAATATATGCAGAACTGCAACGAATAAATTGGCCGCATACTGGCGTAACGACGCGTTTCGAATAAGGAGGCATTTAGCGGACAGGAACTTCGTAACGACGATAGTTTTTCGTTATTTTTCGTGTAACGCAGGAGTGAGTTGCGTGGTTATTAACGTAAACGACATTGAGCGCGATACAAGATAGCCATTCACGACGATGCTACGGCATTGATTAACAACTCAATCCTTTTATCGCTGATGAAGAATGAAAAAAAAAAAAGACGTCCTTACCTACTCATTCAAAGACCTATTTAACGAGCTTTCCCACCGCACACAAAAGAGGCAGTGCCACCCGTCATCCTTTCTTGCTTTAGTCGATGTTTCCTTTTTACCATCTTTCGACGCTAGCTCAAAGAAAGAGGCACAATTTAGACCACTAGGAAAGACAGAAAAAAGAAGAACAGCTACAGTCTATGAACTAGAAGCAATGATGGTGAGCGACGCAACGTCCTCCGTATGCATGATTAAACCCCCTGGAACTGCACAGCAATCAATCTTTGAAAGCGCCGTTGCTCAAAGACCGTGAACGCGAAAAGGCGCCCGCACATCACGGGACACACATAATGGCAAACCTGCGACGTGTCGGAAATAACGGTGCTTCCATCCAACCCCTCCCACACCAACTCGAGCAGCGTGGAAAAGGCGCTTGGCCCATCGCAGCGTGCTGCAATTATTCCTTCCAGCGGGCTGACAGGCGCGCCAACTATGGGACGGGACACCTGCCAAAACTGCACCGTTACGGGGAGCGCGCCGATCAAAAGAACGACGGCATGTTCGTGAAAGCTCGCGCCCTGCAGTAGGCCGACTATAGTAGTCGCGCAAGAGCCAGTGCCACCACGGCTATGATACGTGAATCTCCGAAGGGACTGCGCATAGACCGAAAAAGATTATAGCCTTCGCGCCGAGAGACAGATTGAACGCTACACGCTGCGCCGCTCGTTCGCTCGCTCTGTGATTTGCGTCGAAAAAGGTGTAAAACGAAGAGAAGAACGGCACGGGGCGTGGGAAAGATGGTTGTGCGAAGCCCGCGAGCTGACTCGGTTCCTTTCACTATAGTGGATGTTTTATGGCGTCCGCCGGCGAAGAAAGCGAGATAGGCGCGCGCCGTTTGTGTTCCTCGTGCGCTTATTTCAACCCGGTTCGCTCCGCTCATTACACTTGCCGTGCGCGGCGGCGGGTGTAGTGCACAAAGCGCTCGTCAGAGAGGCGAAACTGACTAGTACTCGAATAAAAACAAACCGGTCGCCACGAGGAGACATAAATTACGGCGGCCTAATTATCGGCTTTCTTGCTGGAACGTCACTGCCGGTGTCGGAGTTCGGCTTCCTCATTTGTCATAGTGCGCTCCTGAGACACGTGCATGACCATCAGGTTATATAATAAAGCCCACCTTAAAGGCTACAACGAAGCGAAGAACATGACGGACGTAAGTTGATTTTTATTATGCGAAAGGATCGCACAATGGGACAATTAAGCTCAGGCGCGCTCTGGTCGTTGTGTATAAAAAGAGGGACAATGTTAATGCACGGGCCGGCTCACTCAGCGGAGTGCCAATTGAACTTTGACAAAGTTCCGCGACAATTTCTCGCCACGAGCGCCTTCGTTAGTTTCGACCAGTACACCCGTTAATATTGTCTATATAGAGCGGTGGAGCGCCTGTGCTGTGAAGAACGATCAAAATTCGAGGGAATATCATTGGCTTGAGAGATTGGGCTATAAATTAATGAAACACACGCGATCCTGCACACCACCTATTCTTAAGTACCGTATCTTAAATATATAAAGAGTGCTGTAAGATTATCGGTTTCTCTTCTTTACAACGCAAGAATTCAACGCTCTAGACAACTATGACGAAGGCTGTACGTTGTAAGTGGGCATGTACGCTATTTCACATTGATGATATTATTGTGACACTGACAATTGACTTCCGGAAATTTTAGCTGAGATACAGTGCTTCGGACCACTGGCGAGACGCTACTGAACGTCGTCCATTAAGATTTTTGCAGTGCGACCGCATGCATCACGTATAGCTATGCATACTTGACTAAAGAAAATAACCGCTTTCGAATTTTCACTAACAGGCAGTCTGACTGAAATTGTTCGACTCATGAGTATGTAGGTTCCGAATAAAAAAAAAGTTGTCGCAGTTTCACCTGAATGGCGAAGCATCA
Source organism: Dermacentor silvarum (assembly GCF_013339745.2). Taxonomy (NCBI): domain Eukaryota; kingdom Metazoa; phylum Arthropoda; class Arachnida; order Ixodida; family Ixodidae; genus Dermacentor; species Dermacentor silvarum. Next base: position 107,290,513 of record NC_051159.1, on the reverse strand, counting down.
ATTGCGATAGCAAATTTGTAGAGAGCTAGTACGGAGTAATGATAGTAGCTTTATCAGCTGTATAAACTTGGACATGCAGGAGCACCGGCCACACGCAGAACTTGTCGACGCTGTCGGCGTTTTGCCCGCGTTCGCACAAAATGCGTGCGGCGTTGGTGACTGTTGCCGGAGCCTCTGATTATTAGGTACTTGGTGCCGCAGCTAAACGTCCCCTCCCTTCCCTCCCCCTCCCCCCTCCCCCACAGCCTTTCGTGCGTCAGAAGAAGGCGCGTTTGCTCTACATATATGCTGATTGTAAAGGAGGAAAGAGACGCCTACTTCTGCAGCCCTTAAGGGAGCACGGCACAGAACGCGCGTTTGTTCTCCGCCGTGCGTTCACTCCCCGTGAAAGCGCGCGTCCCTCACGCCCTTTCACCCGCACGTACAGCGTTCGGCGGCGCGCGGCGACGATTTCATCTCCATTGACGTCATACGGAACCTCACGGCGACGGCGACGACGACGGCGACGGCAGAAATCTGCTTTGGAGTGTCCATATAATTGCTATCGCAATAAAAAGTAGACGCGCCGTTTGCGAAATAGGCAAAATTTATGTTTGTCGCTGCAAGGAAAGCGAGCGTCGGAGGAGGAAGACGCTTGGAGGTGGAGAAGGGAATCGCCGCGTTTGCGCCCTTTCTGTTTGTGCTTCAACGCCGTGGTGCTCGCCGCGCATGTTCGCGGCGTCCATACGCTTGCGCGTAACGCGCGTTCACGAAGTGAAACGCCACTGTAACTTTTTTTAACCGCGGAGCTGTTCTTAGTCGATCGTTTGCCGTCATTATCCGAAAGGGCGCGCCGCACAGAAAAACCTTCTCTTATACCTATCGCCTCTCCTCCTCGCGCCCAGCACGGCCTCTCATTGGTCGCCTCCTCCCCTAGCGCGCCTTTCCTCTTCTGCTGGTCACTTGACCTGCCCTCACCCGGCGTGGCTCTCATCCTCTCCTGGTCACGAGACCTGCATGATACCGCACAGGTAGGTAAGTGGTTCTTGAGGGAAAGGGAAAAAGCGCCAACCTTTCCCTTTGCGGTATCATGCAGGTCTCGTGACCAGGAGAGGATGAGAGCCACGCCGGGTGAGGGCAGGTCACGTGACCAGCAGAAGAGGAAAGGCGCGCTAGGGGAGGAGGCGACCAATGAGAGGCCGTGCTGGGCGCGAGGAGGAGAGGCGATAGGTATAAGAGAAGGTTTTTCTGTGCGGCGCGCCCTTTCGGATAATGAACGCGCGACTATGGGAAGACCACGAGTTGAGCGTACTCCTGAGGAAGAGGCTCCTACCGCGAGCGTCAGCGAAAGTTGGCTCGTGAACGGGCTCGTCGCTAGCTCTCGTTACTGGAGCGCAAAAAAGGAGTGGCGCAACTTGGCGCAACAAAAGCACACCAAAACACGGAAAGAAACCTCAAGCGAAAAAAAAAAAAAACTTACTGGGAGAACCGCAAATATGTAGCAGCACCAACGAGGCAACACGCAAAGCTGTTGCCGACGCCGTCCTCGTTTCCCCGCGTTCGCGACGAACGCGAGCGGTGTCCGTGACTGCAGCCGATGCCTCTGGCGGCGGCTCGGAAGTTTTCGACCAGAAAACTGGACACTCGTCGAGTAGGCGCTGCCTCTTCCCGCCTCGCAACGTTTCAATATAAGTTCCTGTTGTAGATATGTGTTTACTTGTATTTACGCAATTGCATCAAATGCAACACATGCACATGTAACACTCGTACCAACATCTTCGCTGTTCGACATTCTTCACAGAGTGGAAGGGGCGATAATTTTTCTTTTACACATTTTTTTACACGACAAACGTGCCGCAATGTCAGTGCGGATAATCACACGCATTGTCTTTTCTATCGCCAATTTTGAAAGCCCGTTGGGAAAGTGGCATTGCCATGCGAAAACTAGAAGCAGATATCTTGTTGTAAGTTCTCTTCCTGGCGATTTGCTGCAGAGGAGGCGCCTAAAAGGTTACTCCGTGGCTTTGCGTTCAGCACGGCATAATTTAGGCATTGAGGTGCCAGATATCGTACGGTAGTAACACACAGAACAGAGCTTCGAAGAAACGAAAGCAAGAAAGAGCAGGACGCTGCTACAACGCTTGGACGGTGTAAAAAAGACCGCGAATGATCTCGCAGTCCAAATCCCGGACAGAGAGACGGGCGACAGACTCTCAGGGCCACCGTATAAGCGTCACGGACACGGCCAGCAGCCGGCGAAAACTTGGTGGCAGGCCAAAAAGTTACGACGGCTCGACTTCGGCTCTTCAGCGTGAAGCCTATACACTACTTTGTTGCCCACGTCGGCCTGGGGTGATCGAGTTATATTGGCCTGTTCGATATGTACGCAGAAGCGGGGAAACGGCAAGACCAGCCGGAGCAGTGGAGGGCGCGAGGCTGCGGAGAGAGAAGGGCTCGATGACTTCCAGGCATCTGCCGCCTTCACGCTTTTTTTTCTTTCCTTCATTTTGTTTCTTTGCCAGTGCCTATAGTATTTCCAGTGCGTTCCGTCGCCTTCCAGAACACGCTGTTCCTCGCAGCCGGTGCTTTTGTGTTCACTTTGCTGCTTCCATCGCGAAGGAGATCTATACTGACAGGGGAGCGAGGCGACAAGTCGGCGTGTGATGGGGAGCGGAACCAACTTCCGTTCCGGCGACACCCTTATTGGCTGCGCGCACCCCCTTCTTGCAGCTGTGGTGGCTCCTGCGCGCCGCGATGTGGCGTATATGGCACACGCATAAATAAACAACTCGATGAAAGGCGCTACGACCGGCGGGCCAAGAACAAGGGTGGATGGAAATGAAGCGGACCCTACAGCGGAACCCCCTTTTTTCCGCTGCGCGCGACGCCCGGAAGGAGGCGGATCGGCGCGAAGGAGTCGCAGAATCGTTACAGCCGCGCGAAGCTATAAGGACCTTCATCGCCGGACGCCTTCTCCCACCTCCTGTTTCTTCGCTAGCTGTTGCTGGATGTGGGGCCGTACTACTGTTCATCACGTTGTTGGGGAAATCCTTCATTCGACCGACTGTCGCACATTTCGGAGCACCAATGTTTTAGCTTTTATGTTGTTGTTTTTGTATGCGTATTCGTATCTCTGCTTCTCTGATATCGTACTTTATTTCGAATCTACGCCTAGGTTAAGAGGCATCTGCATGTTACTGCCCCAATGTAGGATAGTAAACCAAGTATTCTGTCTCAGTCAACCTCCCTGCATCTCGCCTTTTTTTCATGCATCTCTCTTTCTCTATCTCTCTCTGCATATTACTGAATAGATTATAATGCTTTCTCTAAATATTGGGTTCAGTCTTCCCCAGTGGAAGCATTTCAAAAATATCAGGCTCTCTCTAGTTTCAAATTGAAAGTGAGCGTCTTTTTTTTTATGGAGGAAGGGGAGTTGGGGGTGGGGGCATTGAGAATTCTGCTCTGCCATACTTTGCAACCAGCTTTAACCATACCTGTCCCAGAAAAAAAAAATCAAAGGTAAGCACGACTCTTGCTCCCAGCCACCTAACAAACGTCCTCGCCTTGCCGTGCGTCTTCCCCATTCCAACCTCGTTCTTTATGGCAACACCATAGGTCATTATGATTCAATTTTTGACCGCATCCTGTGGCACCCTTTGGCAGTGCAGACCTTGGCGTTTTCTCCACTCACTTCTTTTTCACTCTCGTTCTATTTCAGCCTTCCCACTGTTTGCCCCGCTCCCGTGTCATAACCGCCAGCGTTCCCCCAATCGTTGCCTCTTCACTCACTCCTCGCTGGCTGGCTTCTCTATCCTGTCCTTTCCGTCAGTTCGTTTCTGCGGGATTCCGTCTGCGCTTTTCTGTGCGTGTACACTCACGTGTCCCCCTCGTACGTTCACTGTCTGCAGCCTCCCTCCCCTACCCTTCTCTCCTTCCTTCAGGCGTCGTGCGGAAGCACAAGCAGCGGCAGCGGCAGGCCTTATATTGCTCCGGGGCGGGCGCCCTGTTTTCTCAGCTCTCGGCGCCGGTGCTCGAGCGTGGCTCCTTCGATGATGAAAGATCGGCCCCGAACCCTGGGACACGCGGCGGCCGCCCGTTCCGTCAATGGCCTGCCACCCGTCCTCCTCTATTTCCCCCTCTCTCTCTCTTCCTGACGCACGCTGACGTCGCCGCCTCGCTCGCTAGCCTTCGGCGACACGGCGCAGACTCGAGCTCTGCCACACTGCTTCGCGCTCCGCCTCTTCGCCCTTCATTCTTTCACTAGTATCTTCTACTGTACTTCCTTCTTATTTTTTTTAGTTAATCTCCTTAGCGCTCTACACACCTTGTGACAGAAGATTCGGGGGCCCGTGCCCGCTCCGTTTGGGTTTAGCGCGCTCAACATATGCTGCAGGACGCACGCAGTTTCTACGCTACTACGGGGAAAGAATATATGCTGTTGAAATCAGGGGCCATGTTCGAAGTTTTTTTCTTCGTGAGTACATTTTGTCATTGACTAGCCGCCACCTTTTCGATTATTACGTCCGTCATTGCGATAGGCTGGCATCTGCTCTTTCGAACAATTCAAGTGTAATATATATTTTCTCAATACGGGCCCAGGCCCTGGTGCAAGGAACGAACGGCGATGAACAGATTTACTCTTTGGTATAATGTAGAATATGGCTTCTACAAGAGTCGCATTTTTTAAAATCTCGAGCATACTTTCCCGACAATTTCGCTTCGCTCCTCAGTTAGTACTGTGAAAAAGAAGACGCGCCTCCGTCCAGCGGCATCGCCAACGCTTGGCCCGCTCTGCTCGCGTTGTTGGTCACTGGTGTTTTTGGAGACGGTGCTCCACGCTGCCTCGCTGTTCTTGGAACTCGTAGCGTCCTCGAAGGACACCGCCAATAAACCTCTTCTCAATTGGTGGAGGTGCTGGGTTTCCCCCGCCGCTTGCACCCTGGAGCTTCGAACCCGAACGCTTCCGCCCATCATGACCGACAACACTGACCCGCCGGCGCCTGCGCCCCAGCCCGTCTTCTGCGCCGGGGTTCCTCGGCAAAGTGATCCGAAGGTCTTCAGCGGTGCAGATGAAACGGACGTGGAGGACTGGTTTACGTCGTATGAACGGGTGAGCACGCATAACAAGTGGGTCGACGTCGCGAAGTTGACCAACGTCATATTTTATCTTACTGGCGTTGCTCAACCTTGGTTCCATAACCACGAAGTCGACATCCCGACATGGTCAACTTTCAAGACGTCTTTCACACAAGTGTTTGGTCGACCTGATGTCCGCAACCTACGCAATGCACAGCGCTTGCGAGCCCATGCACAGCAGACTGGTGAAAATTTCACGAGCTACATTGAAGACGTCGTTGACTTTTGCAAACGTGTGAACGCCGCCATGCCCGAAGCTGATAAAGTTCAGCACATCCTCAAAGGCATCGATGACGGCGCATTCCAGGTGCTTTTGGCCAGGAATCCGTGCACCGTTTCTGAAATAGTCACGTTATGTCAGAGCTACAAAGAGTTGAAGAAGCAACGCACCGTGACACGGCAGCCTCTGTCGACCGCCGACTCGCTATCGAGTCTGGTTGCCGTTTCCGACCACTCTCCACTGCTTCAGCAGATTCAAGACCTCGTGCGCGAGGAGGTTGCCCGTCAACTTTCCTTGATCCCCTTCACTCAGGAGCCGTCCTGTCGTCTGCCTACAACGCTCCGCACCGTCATTGCCGAAGAGGTCGCTCAAGCTGTTCCCGTCGCTCACCACCAGCCACCTGCGGCCGCTCCGCTTCCCTATACGCAAACAGTGCAGCCTGTCGCCGCGCCTCTTACGTATGCGCAGGAAGCGCAGCCTGTTGCGTGCCTCCTACCTATGCGCAGGTAGTGCGTAGGACTCCCCAGCCGCCTTTCTCGATCCCGCAACAGTCTGCACCACCGACCACTCCTACTGCTTCTTGGGCCGGGCGAGTCAGCAATCCATGGCGGACGCATGACAATCGTCCCATTTGTTACGCCTGCTGCACGCCAGGACACGTCGCTTGCTATTGCCGCAGTCGCCTTCCAACTCCCGACGCCGCTGCCCGGCCGTTCCAGTATGGCAGTCAGCCCATTTGCCAATCAGCCCCGGGTCCCTCCCAGCGGTACGTTTCTTCTGACCTCCCTGAATTTCCGTCGCGACGCTCCCCATCTCCTCGTCGACGATCGCTCTCCCCAATGCGTCGCCCACCCGCACCCTCCGACCAGGAAAACTAAGCGCCGCAGTTCGCGAGGCAAGAACTGCGCCACCTTCAAACTGCCCAAGTCCTCGCTCTTCTCCTGCTAACATGGTCGCAATACCTGTCGAAGGTATTTCTACTTTTGCGCTTGTGGACACCGGCGCCGCCGTTTCTGTTATAGCCGCCAAACTCTGCCGTTTGCTGCGCAAGGTGACCATGCCGCTGTCTGGACAGTCGCTTCACACGGCAAGCGCGCAGCACGTGACACCTCTCGCAGCCTGTACTGCCCGTGTGCTTTTACAAGGCGTTTTGTACATTGTCGAGTTTATTGTTCTTCCTGCCTGCTCACATGACGTCATCCTGGGGTGGGACTTCTTGTCCCGTCATAATGCTGCCATCGATTGCGCACGAGCTGAAGTTGACATTTCGCCGCTGTGTGACGCACTATCCCACGACGCTCTTGATCAGCCGCCTAAACTGGTCGTGCGTGAGGACACCGACATTCCACCTGGCTCCTTTGCCCTTGTCCCAGTCGTCTGCGATGCCGTCACCGATGCGATGGTCTTTTTTACGCCATCTGACATCTTTATGATTCGCAATTAAAGCCGTTCCACTGCCTTTTGCAACGCTTGGCATCGCCGCCGGCATCAGCAATATTTTTGTGTAAAATCCACCTTCTGCGTCGGTTACGTTGCTTGTCGGCGAATGTCTCGGCCGCGTGGAACAGCTTGACTCTTCGTTCTTTGTTACAGTGCCAGACGAATCTTTCCATCTTGACTCGAACGAACTATCCTCGCCCTTTCAACGCATGATGAGTCGTCGAGTGACATGTTTTCGAGTTCCATCACCACTACACTAACCCCTGCCGAACACTCCGACCTTCTTCAGCTTCTACACTACTTCAGAAATTCCTTCGATGTTTCTCAGCCGCAATTGGGCCGAACGTCGGAAGTACAGCCCTACATTGACACCGGCTTACACGAGCCGTTGCGTCAACGACCGTACCGCATCTCCGCCGACGAGCGTCGCGTCATCAACGACGAAGTCGACGATATGCTACGCCGTGGCGTTATCCAACCATCTCACAGTCCCTGGGCATCTCCTGTCGTTCTCGTTCGCAAGAAAGACGGGTCTATCCGCTTTTGCGTTGACTATCGTCGATTGAATAAGGTCACGCGCAAGGACGTCTATCCTTTGCCGCGCATCGACGACGCCCTTGACAGCCTTCAGGGCGCAGAATTCTTTTCGTCCCTAGACTTGCGTTCTGGCTACTTGCAGGTTCCAATGGCTGAAGCCGATCACCAGAAAACGGCGTTTATTACACCTGACGGCCTATACGAGTTCAACGTGATGCCCTTTGGACTTTGCAACGCGCCTGCCATGTTTGAACGACTCATGGACAATACGCTGCCTGGCCTCAAGTGGTCTATGTGTCTTTGTTACCTCGACGATGTCGTGGTTTTCTCGCCTGAATTTCCGGCCCACTTACTTCGCCTTCGAAATGTTTTGACGTGTCTCACCAACGCTGGCCTGCAACTAAACCTCAAGAAGTGCCACTTCGCCGCGCGGGAGCTGACCATCTTAGGCCACACCGTGTCCAAGCAAGGCATTTTACCGGACCCCTCGAAACTTCGTGCAGTCGCTCAGTTCCCGAAGCCTACTAACGTCAAAGAACTACGCAGTTTTGTGGGCCTGTGCTCATATTTCCGGCGCTTTGTCCTCAATTTCGCATCCATCATGTCGTCCTTGACCCAGCTCCTACGCGGTGGCGCGCACCTCTCCTCCTGGTTTCCTGCATGCGACACCGCGTTTGCTACACTGCATCGTCTTCTTACCTCTCCCCCTATTCGCCATTTCGACCCGACAGCTGGAACTGAGGTGCATACAGACGCCAGCGGGGTCGGTCTTGGCGCCGTCCTCGCGCAACGCAAGCCCGGCTACTCCGAATACGTGGTCACCTATGCGAGTCGTACGCTGACAAAAGCAGAGGCCAATTACAGCGTAACTGAAAAAGAGTGCTTGGCTCTGGTATGGGCGCTTGGCAAGTTCCGCCCATACTTATATGGCCGCCCATTTGATCTGGTAACGGATCACCACGCGCTTTGTTGGCTCGCCACGTTGAAAGATCCATCTGGCCGCTTAGCACGCTGGGCACTCCGAATCCAGGAGTACGATATTCGCGTCGTCTACCGCTGTGGACGCAAGCACACTGACGCAGATGCCCTGTCCCGTTCACCTCTACCTCCCGACTAGGCCTGCGGAACCACTTGCACTCACCCCCTGTCATCTCTTGACCTTGACTCGATTGGCACCGAACAACGCCGTGACCCGTGGATCGCTTCTCTTTTCGCCTATCTTTCTGGATCATCGACCACTCCTGTATCCCGATCCCTCCGACGCCAAGCTGTTCATTTCGCCATTCGTGATCAGCTGCTTCACCGACGCAACTACGCTCCCGAAGGCCGTAGATGGCTGCTAGTCATTCCCCGCAGCTTAAGATCCCAAATCTGTGCCTCTTTTCACGACGATCCGCAATGTGGCCACGCCGGAGTATTTAAGACTTACGAACGTATAAGCCATCGCTACTACTGGCGGGGAATGTACACTTTTGCACGAAAGTTTGTTCAGTGCTGCCCTGACTGTCAACGTCGCAAATTACCACCGCCTCTTCTCAGTACTAATGAATGTGAGCTACTTAATTCCTTCTATGTTATAAAACAATTAATGGGTGCATAGCAGGACCACCTTTTACGATATTTTCGAAGAAAATTTAGAGGACCTGACGTCAACACCACGTGCTGATGAGCTATGTGTCAGAAAATTGGGCCTGGCTTGAAGACAAGGGCCGAGTGTATGCATAAGTGCGCAACCCCAAGGAGTGTTGTCAGATTCGAGGACTACAATACAATTATTCTGCAGCTTTATTTTGTAGAGTACGTGATATTGGATTACATTTTTCTTCTCAAAATCTAACTAGATGGTTCAGCACAATCTCACGCTCTGAACAGCCGAAGCTATAGGCTTTGTTTCGATGTCCCTTACGGAAGAGCTAAACAAAAAAGTACAAAAAAAGTACAGGAGCTCTGCGGTTCAAGCAATGAGTGTGTAGCAAGCTGGGGAAATATACGTTTCCCAAATAAAAAAAATGGATAAGAGCGAGAATTAGAACGTAGTTCATAGGCTCTGAGACGCCCGGTGTATATACAACGATGAACGGCAGCGCAAAACCCCCCACCTCGGTAAGTTGCTCGGAACACGGCGTCAAACCAGATGAACGTTCTTGCGCGCAAAGGTCACCTTTTACGTCCTGACAGAGTTTTCTGTAGGCGATGCGCGAGAAAGGTCTCTGACGTCTCCCTGCAGAGGAAAAAAAATAAAGGAAGAAGAGCCAGCCGAGCTGAGATTCTGCCACGAAATCCCGTGTCTGCGCAAACCCGATACGCACGAAAACGAGCCGCGCAGATAAAAAACAGACGTAAATCTGTCCACGTGTAAGACGAAGGGACGAAGACACGAAATAAAAAAAAAAAAAATAAAGAGTGTAGCGAAAGGAGGCGAAGAGCCTTAGCCGGGTTCCAAGCGCGGTACAAACGGGTTCAGCACATGCACCTGCCTTGAATGAGATCAGGGCCCACACAAAAGCGGGAGTAGGGGGGAATCCGGGAGCCGCTGCTGTTTTCACCATCTTTTCATGGGCGTTGAAGCAAGCGGGCCGGCGAAATACAAAAAAAGAAAAAAAATGCCGCCCAGGCCGCCGGCGCAAGCAGCGCACTGGCGGACGGAGTCTTTTCAGCCATCCGCGGTCAGCCGAAAGCACACTGACCAGCCAAGTTTGCCGCTGGAGCTGAATGCCACCGGCGGGCCTTCAATCGAACCCCTACCCCGAATCCCCATCCTTCTTATTCCGTTCTTTTTAATCTTGTTTTTTTTCTTCTCTTTTTTCTCGTTTCTCCTCCTGAACATTATGCCGAGTTGTTTTGATCAGCGCCCCTATAAATACCTCGCCCCTGCATTACGCCATTCGGATAGGGCGCCCGCACAACGCTTTCTTTCGAGTTTTTCTTTACCGAAGGTAATCCTCAACGATGCTCTGCGATTTCGGGTTTTGCGTTGCACGCGACGTGTTCCATTCAGTGGGCTCGGTATCTTTGTGGCATGTTCGGGAAAATGCATTTGCCAATGTTTTCGCGGACGAAGCGCTTTCACTGCACGCACGCCGCGGGATTTATTTTGTGGCCTTTTGCGTGTTTTCTAGGGTTGGCATTCAGAATGGCCGTTGCCCCTCTGCACTGAGGGTGACCTTTAGAGTCCCCGTCTGATGTTCCACAGCAAAAAAAAAAAAAAAAAAAAGAAAAAAGAAACGACAAAAAAAAAAGTTCGGCAGGTGTTACACTCTTAATTGTAACACAAGGCGATAGCCTATAGGCTATGTGCAGCAGCTGCTGCACATTTGGTAATACATGAAGTTGTACACTCGGGGTTAGACTTCGTTATAAGACATATTGGTAACGCATTAAGTTATGCAATCGGAGCTAGGCGTCTTGCAAGACATAACGAGCCGCAACGTGCGGCCCTTCGGCGGCCTCCTGAACGCCACATATGAACACTTATCGTAGTGCCTAAAGTGCTGCATGTTAGTGCGTGCACTATAGGCCACAGCTTTAATTAGCGAGATGGCTGCGACGTGACGTGTGCAATCAGGCACGCGCTAGGCACACCTTTAGTAAGGAAGAACCATGGAGCAGCCGTGGCTTCAGGGAAGCGCGCAGGGAATCCTACCCGGAGGCCCGGGTACGGTTCCCACCCAGACCGAAATGTACCAAACTTTCTTTTCAACGCCAATAATTTACTTTGTTTGCAGGAAGCTCCCTGAGAAATGTGACGTCAATCCGGCCGTTTTTCGCCACGGCGCAGTTTCGCCAAGGACACCGCCAACATCGACACCTAAGGCCTTTCGCCTTAATAAACATACAAACAACCGCAGCCCTCTCTATGGTTGCCTTCCATGAGTAACGGCTTGGCAGTTACGTGCCAGAATGCTCTACACGTACTGTGGACGAAGCTAGCCTGTCGATTGTCTGATATCGTGTAATTTCTAAGCGTGACGAGATACTTGGTGCATTTACAGGGCTGACTAGAAATGAAAACTTCGCGTGCGCCCGCCCATAAACGCGAAAATTTGCCATCTGCGCTTCGTATGGTCGTATAGGTGTGAGATCACCAATGGCGTGCCCACCGCACGTCAGTGCCCGTAACGGGACTTGACCACGTAGCGTGACAGAGGCGCATTTTGGGACCTCGCCTAACTACAGCTTCGATGGACACTTAGTCTTCGCATACGTAGCCGTCTGCCGTGACGATGGGTCAATACGACGTTCCTGTGTTTTTCTAGTAGTGTTCGCTACACGTTATTGACCCGCCGCGGTAGCTTATAGTGGATATGTCGTTGCGCCACTAAGTTCGAGGTAGCGGATTCAATCACGGCTACAACAGCCGCATTTAAATGGGGCCGAAATGGAAAAAAAAGAAGCGTCCGTGTGCTTAGATTTAGGTGCACTTCAAAGAAACCCAGGTGTCCACAATTAATCTAAAGTCCCCCCCACTACGGCGTGGCTCATATTCAGATCAAGGTCTTTGCACGTAATACCCCAGGCTTTAATAATTATTAATAGTTCACTGAACGCCGAAGCCATGTATTCATTGTCTGAAGAACTGTCTATTTTCTAAGGCGTAAGTGCGCATGTGTATACACAGCTCGAAATAGCGAAATAAGAAGCGCGGGTGATTCGAATTTCAACGCGAGTGACGAGGACCTATAGTCATGCAACGAGTAGTAAACTCTTGTGCGATAAAATTAGCCGAAGTGAGTGTCTGAAAAGGTGCCAAACCTTTGATCAGGATATATTTCATCACAAGATCAGCAGATGGTTTCGCTGGATTAAGTAACAAGTTGGGGAGGGGGGGGGGGGTACTCAATACTACGTATATTTACCCGTCGTGGTGGCTAAGCGGTTATTGCCCTCCCGGAAATGGCGGCCGCACATGGATAGGATCATGCATAATGCGAAAACGCGAGAAAATCATGCTGCGTGCACTCGTTACAAATTACCAAGTGGACAAAATTAATTCTATTAAGTGACTCTAGTGAAAATAGACAGTTTCTGGTTTTTGTGTCGTAGGAGCTCTGCCTGCATAAATATTTTGCGCGATCGAAATGCGCAAGCGCATGAGCGTAGAGAGTCGCCTCGTGTATTACAGACGCACGTTCAATCTACGTGCTTGCGTTACGCGAACCATACGACAACTCTCACAACAAATTTCCGTTCAGGCCTCGGTAATTCAAGGGCGTGTCAATTTCGTCCCATGAGAGCATGGATATAGCAAAATACGATCACAAAAGACGAAACGAAGCATTTTACAGATCGAAACCACGCAGAGACCGCACTAGAAGGCAGAAAACGAATGCTTAGTTGGCGCACGCAATAAATATAAATAAATAAATAAATAAATAAATAAATAAATAAATAAATAAATAAATAAATAAATAAATAAATAAACGCGTAAATAAATAAATAAGTAAAAGAAACACACACGCACAAGCACACACACGCAACACAAAAAGGAGTATAGTTTTAATTTTGGTTCCCGTGGACAAGCTTGCCTGCAGGAGCATTCATATCAGCCGGCAGAGGGCGCTTATAGACCTGCGGAAATAACCACCTTATATTAGGGACAATCAACACCACTGCGCTTCACTCGTGGCCATACATCCTACCTGACCCGGACTTCCAAGAAACATTATTCGAGAGCTCGTTTTTGTAGCAACGCATGAATTAAATTACCTTAGAATGTTTGAAAACCCGTAATCCCCACAACCCACCCCCTTGCTCTTTCATCCGTATATGATGAAGGAACGACAGTATCCAAAAGGCGCACGTAAAACTCAGTCTAATAACAGTCTCGCTGCATTTTTTTAGAGCCAAAAAAAAAAAACGCGATTGTTTTAATTCGGCTTTCCCTGTTTCCTCTGCGCTCTAAAGACTCGTAATGGATCCCTTGTAAGCCCGATCTTATACGCATTCTTTAACTAAGACAACAATCGCTCCCTTAAGCGCAGCTGCGCTGTACTGCCGGCTGCAAGAACACCACGGCAGCCAATACACGAAATACGCCGATCCACTTCCTACGGCTTCAGGGAGAAAACTTAAGTCTTCGAGTGACGAACGCTATATCATTGTCCGTCGAGATGGGCTCGCCCACACTGGATTTCCTGTGTCTGTTTAAAGGCTGATTTTGTCGCCGGTTACTTGGAAATTGCGCTGCTACTTCCGCTGCCGCCGACGTCTGGCCGGAATGTATTCGAATCCACGAAGTATAAAAGAATGGAAGAACGGGACGGAGAGACAAAGAGGGAGAGGCCGCATTTCGATCTTAAACCTTCCTAGCTTGGGTCATCAAGCATCGCCCCGTCGCGTCTTGTCCGCCCAGCGCAGGTCGTGATGGATGAATTTCGGACGGCGACCGGAGACGTGATCTGGCCACCATCCCCGGATTACAACCATCGTACACAAAGAAGTGGATTCATTTCTTCTCTTTCGGCTCTGGAAATGTTTCTTTCTTGACTGCCGTCTTTTTTTTTCTCTCTTTTGAAAAAAGAATGGTAGAAAAATGGAAATAAAAAAATTATAAGAAGCGTGGCCCTTGCTTGTTTCATCGAATTTGGTAACGGTTTGTTGACATCATGAGCACAATGCCAGGAGTCATAAAGAATGCTGTTGAGACCAACCGATCGAAGTTGTCGAAAAGTTCGCCTTCCTAGGGAAAACACGGTGACTCGACCGGTGGGTCAAAATAGCCTGCTATAGGCATCCACACAAATTGCAAAGACACACGGCTGGGTCGTCTAGCGCTACATTTAACCCACAAGCTGTACTTTGCAGCAATAACTGCTAACAGGAAGCTTTACCCCGAAAATCACTATTTGTACACGTGGCAATAGAGAAATCGTTTAACCAGGTATATACTGCACCCAGCTTTGTAATGTTCAGTTGCATATAAAAGAAAAAGTAAGAAGCCACTAATATTGAAGGAGACGTTTTTTACAAGAAGTGCGGCACACCAGTAATAATGACAATTATAAAGCACGTTTACAAAATTGCAAGTTAGCAATAAGAAGCAATGTTCAGTTCTGTAAACTGCATCTATTGAAACATAAAAACTGAACAAAATTGATATATTATACACTACTCCGACTTACACTGATAATTTCTGAATGAGGATTTTTTACCCAGAAAATCACGCAGGCAATGTAACGACTTCACGTGAACTCTAAAATTAACCCATCACATTTGTCCGCTTGACACAATTTAACACATACGGTTTAAACAACAGTCTGGTATGAGTATGAATACATGTGTGACATACGACTGCATGAGTATGCATACAGTATATCGGCCGAACTTCAGCTTCAGCGGATGTGTACACTTCAGCGGTGTGTGTACACTAAAGGTACGCAGGTGGCCCGATGCGCGCGCATCGAGATGCCTTAGAGCGCGGCATTGCATATCTTCTAGGCGACGCGATTGACTAATACTTTTCTGCGCGCTTCGCTTAATCCTGCTTGTAAACGACAAGCGTACCTCAATACCCTTTATAATTGATACTGCATCTACTACGTTTCAAGTTCAATTTCAACCACGAAAAAAAGCATTTCATGTTTCTTGATGGGAATGTGACCCCTTAAAGCCATTTTAGAAACTAAGGTAGTAAGGATGAAAAGCATGAATTATTTTTTAAATTTTGTTCGTACAATGCAATGCGGTTGTAGAGTATACTGGTGGAGCAGCCATGTCACAGCCGCGGCACCTTTGGTTCGCACACAACTAATGACAATGAAGAGCTTAAACTTGCCCGTAAACGTACTAACCTGCACGGAATACAAGGTTACCGAAGACTGCGCGTTAACGAACACGCTGCTGCCGAAAATATATACACCAGCAGCTAAGTAATATATAGTTGGTTACAGTAATAACAGTTCTGTGTCCTCTTCGGGTAAACTCTACGCCAGCTGTTGGCGCCACCAATCCGGCAGATCGCATTCGCGTCCTAAGTAAACTGCAGAATACGTTTATTCTGCAAGGGTAATTAGGGACAAGCTAAAGCTTCCTAGTAACTTTTTTTTCTTATTTTCATTACTGAGGTGTTCAGGTGGCACGTTCCCGGACTTGATGCTACAAAAACAGCCAAATTCCGAGCTCATAACTGCCTAGCACAGTAAAATTTGTTTTGGAAGGCAGAGGGTCCGGGTTTGATCCCGGGACCAGAGGGAGAAAGGGAGAGAGAGAGAGCGCAAGGAGAGGGAAGGCAGGGAGGTCAACCAGGTGAGCGTGTGGTTTGCTACCCTACACTGGGGGTAGATGAAAGGGACCATAGGGAAATATTCTTCAACTACTGCACCTGCTTTTCGAGGGCAGCGAAATGGGCCGTACTGTAGAATTCCGCTACGCATCCACTAATATTTCATTTATCATGAGGACAATGCGCACGAATTCTGCAACACCTCAAACACGCATGCCCAGTATGGGAGCGGTTGCAGTGAGCCACAATTTCTGAAATGGTTGTGATTGTAGTCGAACAGACGGCGCACGCAAGTACGGGGCTGCGGGTTCTGCATTTCTTTTCTCTGACATTTATTGGAAACTGATTTTCCTGCAAAAAAGCAAAAAGACAGAGCAATCTGAGCAAACCTGGCCTCAGGAAGCAGTCCAAGGTTATGCGCACTGCACATTATTTTCTCTCTTTTTTTTTCTGACACGAAGAAATCAACGGCGCAGCGAAAGATACAGAAGAACACAAGCGCATGAAACTAAATACGGCAATCAGAACGGCCAGGGACGCGAGAATAGGGATATGGGGAGGGATCTAAGGAGAAGAAAAACCTTGTCCCCGCGGTGAAAATGGGTTCTCGGCCGCGGCTTGTCACCGGGACGGCGAGTCTTTCTTTCCGTGCCATGAATAGACGGCGAACTAAGAGTCTGGGCCTGCGCCGAGGGTGGTCCCTGCTTGAATGGCACCAAAATGAACTGCCCATTCAGGCAATCATTAGAAACCTTCCGGAGAGCGAGACCTTGCCAAGGTACAGCCCTCCTATACTTGCATCACGGACGCACTGCGGACGGAAGAAGCAATCGAAAGCCCGAAGAACCATGCTTGTATCTTTTTTTGCAGAGTTCAAAGAAGAGACGCATGCGTGCGCGCACCCTTGCGGGAAAGACGACGACGACGATGCGATCTGGGCACACCTACTCGTACGCCTTCTATTCCGGTTGCATTCTGCTGCAAATCGAAATTGCACCAGCATGATTCTCAGCGGAAACTGCGAAGGTTGTATACGTGGAACGACCCGGCGCACGCTCGTTGGCGTCTTCATCTCGTGGCTGGCGCGTAGCTTTGTGGAAGGTGCGCGCTAGAATTAAAGACGCCGCATTTGCTTTCTTTCTTTACGCCCGGAACGCAGAAAATTAGGGAACGCAGCGGGTCGTTTGCATATTAGACGTGAAGCACTTTTAAACGGAACACCGATGTTGAGTCATTCTTTCTTTTTTCGTTCTTCGTCTATAACTGATAAACGTATTCTGAAGACCCTGTGAGCGCTTTGCATGAAAGCTTTTGCTATTTTTGAAAAGTGAAGTTGAGCCTCATATATGTGGCTACAGAAGCAACAACTGAAAACTTTAAATAAGGTCAGTAGATAGATAGATAGATAGATAGATAGATAGATAGATAGATAGATAGATAGATAGATAGATAGATAGATAGATAGATAGATAGATAGATAGATAGATAACGTGTTGATTTCATGGTAACGAACATGAAATTCTTTTTAAATCGGGAGGTAATACGTAAATATAATTCCGAATAGTGCACGGCACTTTGTTTGTCATCCCTCAAAATTATTAAGCCTTATCTCGTCGATAGAACATGCAAGATTCATGATCGGAAATTGAAAAAAAAATCGTTGTGTTTATGATTGGGCTGTTCCCGTGTGCGTTTCCTTTTTTCAGCGGGCCCACTGCTAATAAATGATAAGATTCATTAGGTGTTACGAACTGTTTTGCAAAAATAAAGCATGGAAATCTACAAAACGCCGAGGAATATTGAAATTTTTTTATTCCAAGCATTTATAATAGCCAGTCAGGTTGGTTTACTTAGGTTCTGATTTGTAGATGTTGGAATGATTTTTTTCTTCTTGCTCCATTTAACTTCTTTATGAGCTAACAAATTATGAGTACAGAAAATTATCTGAGATAAATTAAAATAAAGAAAAATACTGGTGAACGATAAAAGCGCCATTTTAAGGCCGTTGAACCAGTAAAAAGTAATGACCTCTTATTTCAATCAATGCTACTACAGATTTTTCTTTTTTTGCCAAGGCCCCTTCAATAACGAGTGTATGTCTTTATTTTGTAAAAAAAAAAGGAGAGAAATAGAGAACTTTATTTATTTTGTGTTCAACGGTACAGAACTGCAATGCTCTGTTTGCCCTTAGGCGCAGTGGGACCGGTTGTTTATTCGATATTTAACTCTGTCGTCACGTTCTTAATAAGTTTCGCGTCAGTTTAAGTCGAAGTTGAAGGCGTGTTCATCGCTTTTCGTACAATGAACCTCTCATGCTAGTGTAATAAAAACGAAAAAAAAAGCTTTTTAGTCTTGTTTCATTTTTGTAAAAGACATATGAGTACTTCCAATCAACTTCTGACCAGTAAATTATTTCTTCAGTCCAAAAAGTTGAAAAGGCGAAGTAGAGACAAAGAGTTTCGACTGTGTAAAGCAGGCTGATCACCAAGTACTGGTTAAGATGCTGTAGTTAAATAAAGATCACAAAATGAGACCTTCAATGAAATAAGAAAGAATGACACCAAAAAGAGATAAAAAGGCCAGAAAATAAGGATTGTGTGAACAATGCTGTCCAGTGCACCGAAAATATTTTTCCCGGCGCTTACGATGCCTTAATGGCGCAGTTTAACTTGTTCTTAATAGTCCACAAGAGCAGTCTCTCGTGAACACGAATCATAACTAATAAAATCACCACCACACCTGACGTTAATATCTAGCCTGATGACGCATATAACGTCATCAATGTCGGTTGTTCGTACGCATAAAAATGCATAGAAAAGGTATATATGGCGGCATGGCCGCGACAGTTTGTTTACGGGCACCCGCCTTTTTTCTGGCAAACACCTACGCCGCATAATTATAGCAGAGCATTATTATTTTTTTTTGTCCTTGGCTCCTTCAGAGATGTAATGTACGATAACAGTGTAGGCCATGCTACAATTACTCGCCCGATAGAGCTGCTACAGGACTGAAACATTTACGAAACCTATTGTGTTGACTACAGCAATACCTCCGTATCAAGGTTGCTTTCGTCGAATATGCTCCATATTTATTTCATTCCATATTCTTTTGCCTTTTCTCAAGTGCACAGTAGCACGTAATAGCGCACAATCTCGGGCGAACGTCTCTGGCTTTCGTTAAAGAAATTCACTCTAACCGTTCACGGCCGCGAAGAGCCACTTTTGTGAATGCAACGCTGAAGATGGCTTCAGCGTGAAAATCTGACCTATACACGTGACCTCTACACGTGACCTAATCTGACCTATTTACAGCTAAAAAATAACGAGAGACGAAAAGAAAGAAACAGCAACAACAGGACGCACCACACGTAAATAAGCCTACACGGACGTTTCTTGCATTGTGTCCGTTTTTCTTTAAGCGCTGTAAACATGACAGACTATTAAAACCAACTAGCCCTCATTTGTGCCCTAACTTAGACGGGAAAGCCATACAAAGAATGACTGCTGCACGCGCACAAGCTGCGCTGCGTGCGTGTATTGTAACGGGACCGCATCGAAGCCGTCATTGAGCTTTAAGTGGAAGGTTCTCGTAGTGGGCGTGGCCATCATTTCAATAAAAGTGCTTCGTGACACGCGTACAGCGTCGTCTTCGCGCACTATAGCACACTGCTACTTAGGGCCTCTGAAATGCATGCTCAGACGCCGCCACCACCAGTGTACAAGATGCGCGCAACACTCCTCCAAAACTGCGACACGTATAATTTGCGTGGTTTCTCAGTTGTTAACTAGTGAGGCTCTCAGCTGCCCATTGCCGAATAAGCTTAAGTTGAGTCCGTAGATGGTGGGTAAAACTTGTTGGGATATATGAAAGAACACACCAAGTACTTTATTTAATTTATTTTATCTGTTGCCAAGTGGTGAAGGTAGAGTTGAAGCTGAGGAGGCGTTGAGGGTATGACTCGATGACGGCCACTGTGGCATACCGAAATATTCGGACGGTCATACGGAGACAGCAGCCCTTGCTTCGAACTGTTAACTGCTGTCGCAGTGATAATGTCAATAATTTATGTCAATTATATGTATCCACACATCAGAGGCTGTAAGCCAACGTCGCAAAAAGGGCTGCGTATAGGAGCCGCAGGAAATATGTATTTACAATGATGTATAAAAGTAGAACGACACTTACGTTAGAAGGAACCTCAGGATTGGGCGAGCGAAGGAGACCCTGAGTGGAATGCCCGCTGGAAAAGAAAGAAGAATCCTAAATATTTCTTTAGCTTACACGCAGCGTTTCTGGGACATCAAGTTGACATTGCCAAAAAAGAAAAAAAAAACTTTACATCTATAAACTTATCGTTTCCAACATGCATAGAGCACCTATGGGTAACAGTTTTTATTCAGTTGCACCTGTTGAACTACCAATTAATATTTTCTAGGACATACATAGATTATGATGATCCGATATGCCAATGAGATGTAGAAGAAAGAATTTACTTTTTGTTAGCGCTGGAATTTTTATGAACTTCGGCAAACAGAAAAAGAAACAACAACCCTCAAGCTGCTTTTGATGGTTTTGGTGCAGGACACAAGCAGCTTACAGGAGCATCAGGGTAACCTGCGTAAACACTTATATGCCTACCCAACGAGAAACCTATCCGTCACGTAAGACGAATGTAATATCTCATACCCCCGTAAGCAGTGGCTCATTCGCACGTAAGCAAACAAGAAATGCAATGGCTCATACCCCCGCAAGGCTGAGGCTACAAGGGCTCAGCGAAGTGAAGCGACCAGTACATACATTCATTTAAATCACCTATACAACACGCAGAATAGCATACGTTTCAGTAAAGCACAATCTCAAAAAAACATCCGAACCATCAATAAAGCGTTGCATACCCCCTCAACAGTTGTAGTGGTGGTTTTGCAACAGCTTCACTGAACAATCACTTTCGCAGGTTGATAACGACCGATAAGAGTTTATAAGGGTCGGATCGAGTGCGATAAGGGTGATAATAACCGACAAGGGTTAATAAGGGTCGGATGTAGTCTGATAAGGTTGATAACGCCCGATAAAGCTTGATAAGTGTTTCTGCTGGTCGGATCAAGTTTGATAAGATTGACAATGACATCACGCTCCGTGGCGATGAGCAAATGACACATTGCTTACGCATACTTAGATAATCCCAGTAGAGTTTCTGCATGAAATCGTTTTTTTTAATTGCATTTACTACAACATAATATAACACGTGCCATAAATTAGGCCAGAATAGCACTACAACAATTAATCGGAGTGCGCACGTTACATGTAAGCCTTATTTCGTGCTATGGAAGCTCGGCTACAAATTTTCTGGCAGTCGGGCTGAACCCTGCACTGAATCCGTGCGCACTTATAGGCATGTAAGCTGTAACGGAGTGCAGCGCTATATAAAGCTTGGAAAAAATGTTTGCTCCTAAGATGGTGGTGTGAATCGGAGAGCAAACGGGTGCGGCCGGTATTGGAGTTGACATTAAGACAATGAAATTGAGCCGGTGAAGCCGTGTAATGTGTTGAACCGGTAATCATCGCACCCTCAGAGTAACATAATGGTCACCAAGGAAGGAACACGCATTCAAGGACGACAGTGGCATTCGGTGGTGTGATAAGAAAATTTGCAGGCAATAGACGGGGTTGCCTGAAGTAACGCACGGGTAAGCGGAGATTGCTAGGAAACGCCTTCGTACTGCAGTAATCATAAAATACATAGGTTGATCATACGATGATGACTGCCAGAAACTGTAAATCCGAACTCCGGATTGCGTAATCAAGCTTCGCGGTAACTCATCGTGGTACCCTGCACCCCGTACGGTTTTAGGGACTACAGTACGTGTTTTATATCTAGCTGAGAAACTCAGCTGAAATTAGTAGGAGTGGACGCAAGAATGGGAATATAAAACAACACTGAACGATAGACAAGCGAAAACAGTAAAACGAGGCGAGACTACTGTTGTCGCTGCAACACCAAGAAACATGTCGAGCGTGTAGTAATATGTCACAAATGCCATGCTGAAATTCCAATTCCCCTGCATTGCCTCCACTATTTCTACCGACCTCCGCGAAGATATTGCCTCGAAGTCACCGAACACGAAGGGCGCTCTACTAGCAACGAAGCGTGTTGCCAACTATTGTGCGCGATAAAATCCGGTACATTACTTGTCACCGATAAAGAATGCTGCGTATCGAGAAGGCGAGCGCAAGGAAGTATGGAACCTAACAGGACTGTCGCGCTCACCAAATTCGGCATGCACTGCCTGCGAATGATGGACCGTGGACCAACGCAACCGTTGCATTCGGACCAATTCGAACGCGGAGCGCCACATTGGTTCGCCAAAGTGACCGTGACGAATACGAGCCGAGCGAGTCGCCTAGAAACGCAAGTCACACCGACACACACAAAAAAAGAAAGCCAGCCGCGGAGGAGATAGATTGCGTCCCTTTTCACGGACACGCAAAGCCGATATTTTGAAAGACCGGGGCCCCCTTCAGGTGAGGCCCGTACGCAGCGACGCAGCATCATCGATATCCCCCTAGACACTCAGGGGTAGAAGGGTCGAACCCTTTCTGTATATTCTGTTCTATCTCGCTGCTTGTATTTGTTTTTTTTTCTCTCTTTCTAGCTTTTGTCAAGGCCTCAGCGAAGGCTGGCTGTATCCAGGCGCGGTAAGCTCGGAGTCGATGCAGGTTTACATTGTGACTCGCTCGTCGGGGAATAGGAAACTGATTTGCGTGCAGGAAAAGATGCAATCCCCGGAGCTGCAGCAGGCACTGTGCCGCCGGAACACGCCCGGAAGATACGGAATGCGCAGCCATTGTTACCCGGGCGGGTCCCGTGTGGAAGCAAGCAACGCAGCCTTAGCCGCGTCGGCAAGCATACGACAAAGCGGGGGCGCAAAAAAAGTGGCACGATGGGCAAAAACAGAAGAAGAAGAAGAAGGCGCAAAAAACGCTAAAGAAAAAAGAACCCAGAGGGGGCATGCAACATTGTATGCCAACCAAATATAAGAGGGGAAAAAACAGGAGTGCGGCGGAACGAGAATGTGCCTTGTGCACCTTTGGGGTTCTTTGTCGCGCACAGCCATCGGCGTACCGGAAAAAGGAAGAAGGAGGGGGGGGGGGGGGGGGCACCAGCGCCTGACGAGATGCAGGAAGTCGGCAAAAAGCGAGAGCTGATGGCCCTGCACTCAGGGAGCGCGCTAGGGGATAAATCTGTTGTCTAGGGGAAGTTTGCTCGTTTTTTTGCGAGCATATATAGCATATACCTTCCTTTATTTCCGGTTTTCTTATGCCTTGCTTTTTCTTTGTGCAGCCGTTCAGCGCTCGCGACACGTGTGATGACACAAGGCTTGCGAGTGATACATATTTCACGAGCATATAGAAGTTTTGAAGCTGTTGCGCGTGGTCTGAGACGCTGTGCTGGCGCGATTCGTCAATCGAAGGTTTAGCAGCTGTCTCACTTGCAGATGTCGATCCTGATAGTGAACACTTAACACTTGAACATGAACACTTAAACACTTAACACTTGAACACATGAACACTTAAAGTTGACAAGAGTGCCTCCCAAGAATATACTTAACAATCACTCATGTAGCATAAATGAGACAACCTAGGAAATGCAGCAAAAGAAGGTTGAAAGAATTGGGTTAGCAATGATGTTATGCTGACGTTATTTCTTAAATTGTTTATGGAAACATAACGACTGCCTAATAAATCACTCGGTAGACTGCTTTACGTAAATTCCAAGTAAACGACGAAAGAGAGGTTCGAAATGAGAGGATAAGTTCTTATCCTATCTTTTTGCCATCTGCCAAACCCGCGTAGGCTTTTATGCGATGACCAATCTCAGATCAATATTTCAATTAGTTTTATGTACAGATCGTCATACGTTCACAATAGAGGATCCAATCTCGAGACCAGCGATGCGTCGCTTGATGCGGCCTCACAAAGTCAATTTATCGCTGCCGTTATAATTATCGGCATCTCGAACTGAAGTGCCCGGATACACCGACTTGTACCTTAACTCCAATACAGCCACAACGACGAACCACGAGAGGTAGCAGTCAGCGGAGACAGATGGCGCAATGCATTGCCCGCAGTTACCATGGCAACGCGAGGGAAAGTAGAGGCGCGCAGAGAAAACTTTCGAGAGCTTTCTCTCAAAAGGCTCAAGTGGTTCGACGGCTTAGGGAAGGTGCCGCGTTGCTTGTCCAACGCCTCTCTCCCGGATTCATTTGAACCTCCCAGGATTCGGCAGAGAAGCTTGAACTGCTTCGAGTAGGTTTGCACTCTTGTTGGGAAGCGAAGGAATTATGCGCTTGCCGTGTGTATTTATTCCAATAGCTGCGCAGCTGGCGCAAGATGTTAAGTGAGTCGTGCTTGCGGTGCCAATTAATTTTCTAGGGTGCGCCTTAGCCCCCGCCATTGTCTTGACGCAGTCTGGAGTCCAGAGAACGTGGCTCCGCTGAGCTCTAAATAGACGTCGGCCTAAGCAAACGGTATGCGGCTCCCTCGGTCTACTACCCAAACTTGCGCCACACGCGGCGTCATGAGCTAGACCATCGCAAGCAGGAATGACGCCGTCCATCTATACTCCAGATCCTTGCTCGGGTTGCCTCACCACGCGGTGGGAGCCTTTTTTTATCCGCTCCGTGCTAGCTGATGTTCAATTGAGTTCGCGTTGTATTTCGATATTGAAATGTCGAGGAACTGCGGAGATAAAGTCAAAGAAGTCCTAGGCTCCTGAGCAAGGAGATTCGGGACACCGGGGAACCCGTTGGGCGATGAAGTGCCTAACGGGATGGGTCCTGGGCTGCTGCGACGATCTCAGCATGGCTGAGTACAAACGTTATATTGTTAACATATGTTACGTCAACTGTTAATGTAAATTTCTACAATTGTTATTACGTCCATTGTACAAAAAGTTGTGTCAGATCATTCTACAGTTTAATGTTATGGCATCGTAGTCTGCTGCAAATCTTGCTGTTTCACTTGCAGAGGCGTTGCTATATTGCTTAAAAACAGACATATTTTGTCGTCACAAAGCAAAAGCTATGGGATGACAGGGAACATGTGAACGTATGCAGTGCACCCTGTAAACCGATTTAAGGGTCCGTAAGGGTGTATATTGGTCAGTAACTCACACCCTTACCCCCGTAAGGTTGTAAAGGCGTGAGTTATAAAGAGAAAGCACCCTTAAGGGTGTAAATTGGTTTACAGTGCACGTCTTACAGCAGGTGGTACGGGCACTTCGGGCTCTCAATTCGTGCTTGCGTAGCCAGCAAGCTCCCATGTGCAACGCAACTGAAGCTGCTCAGCGCAGTATTATAAACACCTGCAGAATCAACACTGTAGCAGAATAACGACGGCGATTGGAACCGGACCCGGACATCTGACTTGTTCCTCATCTGGTAGCAACTAAGCCAGTAGCACCCGCCATGGCCGCTGCGCGGGCTCGGCGCACCCTTCTTCTTTATTTGTAACAACCACAAAGGCGGTGAGCGGGAAAAACGCCAACACAAAGACCAGCACCGTTTAATAAATCCAATGTGTTGCGTCAGCATGCAATGTTGGTGTTAAACTCTCACTCTGCAGGTATTCCCTAACTACAATGTAGTCCTATGAGAAAATCTCATGAAACTGCAGGTTAGTATGCGTCATCGAAAAATGCACGTGGATCGTGTTAAAAGGTGGATGCTTGCCAGCAATCTGTTGCATGATTTTTGTTGTCACTGTTCCGTGGTTTCTGCAGCGTCACTAACTTTTCTTGTGTTACTTAGAAAGCTTCCCATTGAGCAGTGAACTCAGCCACTTTTTCCTGATTCGACCAAGCCCCGATAGAGAAAGAAGATTGTCGTAGGGTGTGGGAGCCGGATATAGGCCTTATGCCAAGACTCTACAATGATGGCTGACTCCTCGAATATTTTATGCAGGTAAGTTAGGAAAACATAAACCGCAAAAAAGAGCACGTGCACCATTTCAGCTGCACCCAACGATTGACAGGAGATATTGTGCGCGGTAAGGAGATTGAACTCACCAAGTCGTTATTGAGACATGGTAATTCCGTCCAAATAAAGAGATAGCTTCAATCTTAAGAAGCCGAAACATGAGCCCTAAACGACTTCTAATCGCCTTCGATACCTTAGCATCAACTGACCAAACATCTGGCGGCAACAATGTTCATGTCTCATGTAAGTCACCCCATGAGAAGAAAATGCCGATGCCCAAATGTAGAAAATCGGCCATGCATATTACGAGTATATTATTTTTCTTAATGCGAGCAACTAGGCCTTACTTAGATGCCTTTTTTTTATGGAGAGATACACAGTCTTGCTTTCGCGAGAAACGAACTGCTGCTGCTGCTTTATTTTCATTTTGTCTTGCGATCATTACGTACATGAGTGACAGCACCAAAATCGTCATCAGCGGAAGCTTCTTTCGCTCCGCGACGAGCTCACTTTCGTATCAGCTGAAGAAAAAAAAAATGTATAACGAGAGAAAGCGCGCAGAATGAAGTATCTTTCTCGGGCATCGGGTTTCGTGCGGCGACCTTTCGATATAAACCCGCGCCCCCAATCCCTCGGAATCCCACTGAGAAGAGAGTAGAAAACGCCACGGGACCGTTCTGAATTTCGCAAACCTCAATGAAGCTCAGTAATGCAACGAGGCAGCTTCGAGACCGCTCTGTGCTTTGTAACCGCTGTATCTTTATTTCCGAAGGCAAACGCTCGATACCGCTCGGGAAAAAAAATGTTTTTTTTTTTTCACTCACATGAATTGCGCGCCCCGAAAGATATAAGGAAATAATAATAAAAAAAGGAACATCGAGAAGATTGCGTCCGATGTGAGGAGCAGCAACGCGCTGGAAGGCAACTCGGCGGAACAGGCATCATCGTATCTATGGAGGCAGGGGGAGGAGGAAGGGTGAGGGAGGAAGGATGGGGGAGGAAGGATGGGGGGGGGGGAGGAGGAGAGAAAGAGGACGCGAAATTGGAGCGATCGGATTTAAACGTGGACGAACCGCATCGACATCGTTATAAGCTCCCCGCGCGGATCGAAGTGTGTGGCCCGAACCGCGCGCACGAGAAACAAGTGCCGTGCGGCCCGGTATACGGTACACCGTTTGGGCGGAATCCCAGTCACGGGCCGCGGCAACAGACTCCATCTTTTCTACGCGCGCGCGAAGGAAAGACGCAAAGGAGCATGAAACGAATTTTTCTCTCCCTTCTTTTCTCATCTTCCTCCTCTCCTATTCTTTGCCCATTGAAGGCTCACGCGCGAAGAACGCGCGGCTTGTTAAAGAAAGGAGCTCTTCTTCTCCGTGCTATACTGCCGCCGCCGATGATTCCGCTGGCAGATTGCTTCTTCTCCATAGCGGCCACGCAAATGCCGACTCCGCATAAAAGTGACGGAGTCGACCCGACAAACAAGCGCCCAGTATAGACTGTAGCACGCGTAGCGTAAGGCAGTCGCCGAGGTCCTCCGGCGTATAAATCAGCGATGGCGACCATGATACGCTGTCCCCTGGCATCGAGGAACCGCAAAAGCGCTGACACTCAGATATAGTCTGTTGAAAGTCGAAGTGGGTCTTTCGCCGATATCTTTTTCCCGAACGTCAACACTATGCTAACTTTGTGGCCAGAAAACGCGAAAGATGACGTACTCTCTGCATTTATGAGATTGGGTATAGCGTGCGAGGGAAGGTAACAATACATCGGACATAGGATGTTAATGTTTTCAGATGCCTATGAGCGCCCACCTTTCCAAGCCGCTCTACGCTCAAATACGTGTTTGGGTGCCTTCTATGTGTTCTCATCACTCACAACGAATTCTATAGAACGTTTTTACCCAAGCGAAGATAGATATGAAAATGTACATGAGTAGGCACGTTTCTGAATGCCGCTTTAGAACACGCAGGTTATCCCCCCCCCCCCCCCCCCGCCATTTTGAGACCAGCTGGTGAGGCTAGAGGCCACGGGGGCTTCGAATTCACTGAATGGCGGTGAAGAGATTCATCCGTAACAACAAAGAGATTCACGTTAGCCCAGAACTGACCCATCAGTAACAACAAAGAGATTCAGGTTAGTCCAGAACTGGCCTTATATTGATAGTTTATGCTTTCGCATTAGTCGTTCTCAAAATTTTCTTGTCCAATATGTTGCACGTATTTTTCCACTGCTGAACTTCGCAAGAATAAAGCGTACTTCCTTATAAGAAAGAGACAAAAAGGAAAACGCTAATATTTTGGTAGCTTGTGGTTGCAGATAGAAATTCATACACAACTCCTCTATTTCAAGGTGGTACCTAATATCTGGTTTCTAGAAGTGGCCACCGTGTGGCCCTGAATTACATCCTAAGAATTATCCCCATTTTGTTTTAAGTATGCGATGGGGCTCTCCATAATGGACAATCTTCGGGCTTTCCGGTAATATTTCCGATTAGCATAAGTTTCTGCATTAAGTGATCTACTTCTTAGGACAAGCTTTTCTCGGAAGATAAGTAAATGGCACCCAAGGTTTTTCTTGTAGTTTAAACTGCTACTGTATATCTCCAGAGAAACAATAATTGTCCGGGTTGTGTCTTCTCTTTAAATGCTGATGGCATTAAACTTTGCATCACATTGAGGTGTGCCCACTCTCTGCAGCGGCATTCAGAAAGCTCCACGATAGGCAGTTCCATAGTACTGATAAGCATTAATTGGAACGTTAATACATATTGCCGCAGATTTTATGGACGTACTTCTCGAACATGCGCCTAAGCACATGATTTCTGCTAAACGAATTATTATTAATTGGCTTGGATTGCGCAGCGGGAGACATGTACTCTAACGTGACTAATTGCAAAGCTAATTAGCGAGATCTCCACAATATGCTAATATCAATTCGAAATTTGTCTTTCAAGTAATGTCCGCCTCAAGTAATCCGGTTCATGCGACAGAATTACGGTATCTAACACAAGAGCTATCTAATAGGTCTGTTTTCATTAAAATTTATAAGCCGGTCGGCGTCAGTTCATCTTCTTGTTGTTGTTTTTTTCTCTTAAGAAGCAAGACACCATAAAGTTTTATCACTAATTCGGACATAATGACTGTGAAGAGGATTAATATGAGCTTCGATGCAAAGCAATCTCTAACTGTCTCGCTAGTAAACTTACCCCTTCGTGCTCAATGAATGAAGGGAGAACGAAAGACAGTGTAAGAGAAAGAAAGAAACGCAGGAAGCGAAAAGCGCCTAGTGCCATGCGATCGCGAAAACGGTCGCTCGGGACGGAAAAAAGAACGCTCGCGGGGTTGACGGGGAAAAAAAAAAAAAAGAAAGGCGATCAAGTGGTCTATTGCGGCGGATTAAGGGAACGCGGCTTACCGTTGGGGAGGGGGAACAGTCTGTCGCTGCAACGGTCCAATCAAAAATACATGCCTCGCCCCGACGGGCACACCTTCATCGTCTCCAAGCACAAAGAGAGAGAGAGAGAGAGAGCGCCTCAGTTGCTCGAGGGTGGAAGATGAGGCGCAAGCAGTAAGCGAAACGCTGCGGCGCAGCCAGAGTTCGCGTTTGGACAGAATAGTACGTTTTTCTTTTCTTCATTAAAATTTATACGCGTTTACGTAAGGTGTTCGTTTTCGGCCTCTCTACGTACATCTCTTTCCGGGACCGACCATCTCGCGTTCAGAGTGCCTACCGTGAGTTTTTTTTTTTCTCCGCTTTAGCGATGCTTATTTGATTATTTAGCGGGCTGTCGAGGCCTTTCCGAGCGGGCTCCGTGCCTCGGTTTTGAATTCCGCTAAGCTCCTCAAACTCACGTTCAAGCAGATTTTCTTCTTTCGGCAACGTTATACGCCATTCCTTTCTCGCTGCCTTGCCTGCTTCCCAGATCTGTTTCTTTCTTTCGTTTTTTTTTGTCATTCCCTCGTTTGTTTTACCAGTCTGGCGCCAGCTTTAGCCTGTCAAAAGAGAGTAAGAAGACTTATTCTGTGCTCCAAAGAGGGCGCCACCTAGCGAAAAAATAAATAAATAAAAGGGCCGGGAAAGAACTATAGGGAACGCAAAGAAATCAGGACTCGGAAAGTGTACACATATCCTGGAGATATACACCGCACACAGCGCTCTTATGGAAGGAAAAAGAACGTGTGGGAAGGGGCGGGGGGAGGGGGGGGGGAGAGAGGACTCCAGGGCGGGTTTTCAATAGAGCGTTGGACCCACTATTGGCCTGTGTACGCTGACGCTGCGACTTTCGTTCACGTTGCTCGGAACAGTTCACAGAAGGCAGTCCTATAGGAAGCGACGACGGTATTTCTGCATTCAACTCGCCGCTCCCAAAGGCTACAAGGCTTAACCTCGCCTCGTTTTGTAAGTGTGCACACTGACGGATTCTCAAAATGAAAATAATCCTCTTCGACGGCTGCCGTTGGTCACTTCTGATTGACGATAACTTATAAATAAGAAAAAAAGAGTGACACCAACGCAAACAGAACACCACTTTTGATTTCTGCTCGCCCTAATTTTCGCAGAGGTTCGCGATTTCGGGGCTCTCTGTCTTGTCTTTCATTTTTTAAAATCTTAAATCCTCTATTGCTCCTCTGACTGCCTCACGGAACTTGCGCAGCTAGAGTTATTTATTCGTCCTTTATACGAAAGTACGGCCCAACTTTTCCGCGTTGACGAGCAAAAATAGGTAATCAAGGAGTAAGCCAGGACTAAAATCAAGCAAATAAATAAAACGGGAGGCCCGATTTTTGCACATTCAGCAAGACGATAGCCCCCACGGCGAAAGAGTTTTTTTTTTCCGCGCTCCGAGTATAAAAGCCGCGAAATAAAGAATGCCGTCGTTCAAACTTGAGCGCTCTTCTCGTCCGCTTTACTTAGCTCGTTTAAGTGGCTTCTCGAATGAGTCAGCGAAAAAGGCGATTATTCTTTGCGAGCTTCGCGAATGGCGGCGGCTCGATGCGCACTGCTGGAGCGTTTCTCGGCCTCCAGCGCGCAATGCTATAACTTCGAAAACAATATAATAAAAAAGTTAAAAAAGAGTAAGCGGAGGTTGGTGCGAAGCTTTCTTCACGCGCCCGTTGTCTGTGCACACAAACGCAGCTCGCGCTCTTTCGCGCACAGCGCAGAGACTTTGCTGACTCGCTGCTCTCGGGCCAAGCTCGGCGCGAAGCAACTTTCGTCGCAAAGGCTTCCAACGCCACGCAACCGAAACGGCTGGAAAGAAACTCGAAGTGTGTGTGTGTGTGGGGGGGGGGGGGGGGGGGAGGAAGGAGCTCGGAGCAAACAGATCCCCCTCCGGACACCCACTTTTTGGCGCCCCCTCACCCCTACCCGACCACGACGCCTTCACCTCTCCCCTCCTCCACAGCCTAACTGCGCATACCCTAAGGTCTTGCTGACCCTTCCCCTTCCATCCTATTTCTGCGTCTCTCTTCCAAGGACCACCTCCGTCCGTTCCGGGCGGCGCTTCGCGGCGCGTGATGCAGCCTAAGCCCAAATCAAGCCAGCACCCATCCGAGCCAATCTGCGCAGTGCCACTCGCCAAGCCAGCAGCGCGGAGTCGAACGGTGAAGCCAAAGCGCCTGCCCGGGAGGGTCACTGGAGCGGAAACAGACGAAGCCAACGATGGCCGCCTTCATCCTCAAGCCCCCACCCCCCTCCTCGAATCTGCTCCTCAGCGGTTCACATCTTAGTTCTTGCTTTTTGTGCATTCGTTTTTGTTCCTGGCTTTGCATTGCCCGCTACTTCCTCTGTTTCATTTACTCTCTCTCTATCTCTGTACTTCACCCCTCGCGCTTATTTCTTGTCACCTTCACTTTCTTCACTGTTTTTTTGTCACTTCGCTGCCGGAACGGATGAATGATCTCTGTTTCGCGGACGGCTGAGCTCATTTGGCAGTCCGTGTTCGTCGTATATACTGCTGCGTTCACGCTACGCTCTTCTCCCGGGCGTGTCTTGTGTACTTTTCAGTTGACTAAAAGAGAGCAAGCAAGACGAGCGACGGCGGCGACATTTTGCAAACTCGGGAGAGAGAGAGAGAGAGAGACAGGCCGGGGGACGAAAAACTAACTCTCTTTGCTCTCCGTACTCTTGCTACCTTTTGTTTTTTTCTCCTTTCAATCCCGTAAACAAACATACCCGGCGAGACAAACAAAGCACGACGCGCGCATCGGAAGCCCAGTCTCTGACTTAACAGAACGCAGCAGCAACTTTCGCTTCGGAAGCGAACGCACCGTAAGCAGCCAGTCGCGCACATATATTTTAGGCGAGAAAAAAGAGGATAAAAAAAATCATGACGATAGAAGACGAAGTCAGGAGGTCTGAAGACAAAAGCTGTGAAGAGTAAATTTGGTCGGACGCTGCAGGGAGCGTTGACTCTCGGTTGATCTCTCCTTGGCCCAGCGTCCCATAATTTGCTTCGCGCTTCAGCGAATAAGCTTCTGTCAGTTTTTCTTTCTTTTAAACGTCTGAACTTTCTTGCTTTCTTTTTTGTAATTTTTTTTCATGTCCTAGCAAAAAATAAAAGAAATGCGACTTTACTCGAGCATGTAATAAACTGAAGGATCTCACGAATTTTTATGAGGCTGGCCTTCGCGACAAAGCAACGCAAAGCCTTCGTATAGAGAACAAACGAAAGCCTTTCGTTACGCTAGCTCAACCTGCGGAAGAAATACCTGCGTAGGCAGTTTTTGATTCGAGCTATTATATATCCATGCGTTGATTCGTTTTTTTTTTGTCGATTCGAAAAGCCCACCTGCTGGAAAACAATCGCTGAGCGGTCGATTATGCTCTCTAAAATTGGCTCTGCCGGCAGAGAGCAGAGATAATTTCAGATTTGATAGAAGTTAAGCGACCAAGTCTGGTTCGGTTTAGTATAGCCGATTTGATGATACACATCATTATGTGCGGCGGGTCACATGAGGGAAATGCAAATACTGGTTTCAGGATTTTGTGACGGCGAGATATATAAGACATCCAAAAAAATGACCATATTAGTTGAAATTGGTATCGAGAACTGATCTTTCCTTTTCTTTTAGAAGCTTTATGTTAACGAATGAACTTGGTGTCAGTACAGATATGAATAAAAAAGATTCTGAAGGAAGGTAGGCTCTAACGAAGCCTACCTACGCATTTTGGTATATATCTTCAAACAAAAAAAGTTAGATGGTTAGGGAACGTCCTACGCGGTCTCCTCAGTTGGCTCTGGAGCAGCTACATTATTAGCATCTATTGCTAATAAGGTAGCAGTAGATTCTACCTGAACAGATTACATTGGAGAGTTAAAAATAAAATAACATCTGTAGGAACCACTATAGGAACCATAATAAAAGAAGCTAATTATGAAGCAAGTATCTCCGTGTTCCGCCTCCACTAGAACGGTTTATTCGCGGCGGCTATCCTGACAAAGCAACATGGAAATTATGGAAGAGGTCTTTAGTCGAGAGATCACCGCTGCGAGGAACAATGATTGAGATATACATAAATTCGACAATGTCAAAGCTGCTAATCGAAAGCGCAGGTAGACCACAGTAAAGGTAACGTGAATGTGAGTGATTTGTAGGAGAAGGGGGGTTAATTACGAGGCGATGTAATCTAGTGGAGGCCGCCCCTATTTCTCTTTACTAGCACCCCACGCGTAGACGTTCTCTAACCATTGCAGTTTGCCGCCCGGGGCCGCCGACAAACTACATAGCAGGTGGTTCGATCAAACGTGTTCACCTTAGCGAGGCTTACTAAGTCGTAAACCCCGACTGCGCGTCAACTCGCAGCGGAGGCCGCCACGTCGCTCGAGTATAAGGAAGAAGAGATGGCGCTTGGCAGCAGGGCCTGAGCGCTTCGGCGGCGCTAACGGGAGGAATTAAGAGCTCGTATAAGCGAACGATGAGGGGGGGGGGGGGGGAGAAAAAGAGACGAGAGAGCATTAGCGACAAGAACACGGCGAAAGGCAGCGGAAGCGAGCGCCATAAAAAGGCCCGCTGCACGTACACCGGGAGACGGTCGGCGGGAAAGGCTGGCCGAGATCGTAAATACGTGCTTCCACCTTTTCGCTACTTCGTTCCCTATACACTCCCTCCCATCCCCAACCCTAACCCGCGCGTGCGGCTCGAGAAACCGCCACTGGCCGAGCCGAGCCAAGCCGCAGACTATCCGAGGCGAGCAACCGGGGAAGCGCGAGTGGTTTTGCTGCTGGCGGCAGTCACGTCTTTGACGGTTGTGGCGGCCGTGACCCGAGATGGGCGCGGCGACGTGCTGCTCGCCGCTCGGGGCGCCGACTCAATTCTGCGAGCCGCGGCTTGCAGAGGAAAAACGCGAGCGCGCGCGCCTCTTGAGCTGCGCGCTGCCGAGTGCCCGCGTTTTGGGAAGCGCGCGCGGGACACGTACACGCATTTGAATTGCCGTGCCGGGCTGACAAGTTCTCGCCATCAGTCGAGCGAAAGGTTAGAAAAATGGACGAGATAAATAAGGTGATAGTGACAAGGAAGGGGGAATAAAAGAAAGAAGGGTCAGGAACTTAGCTGTGGGCTAAACTGTCTTGACTGCTTCTTCCTCGAGCCCTCTTCGATGAGGAAACTTAAAACCTTGCTCTTCTCAACTCATCGTTTTCTTTGGTGATCCTATAGTTTGTACCGAACGATTGTCGATTTTCTTTTCAGCATCGGTAAAACAAACGATTCTTTATAGTAGAGCTTCAATTAGGATAATACTTTTTAAACTTTCTTTAAAGAACGAACTTCCTCTTGGCAACATACTGTCTTAGGTAAGGCATGTCTGCTTTCCCTCATTTTCTGCACATAGCACAAGTGAAACTGCATATTGGAAAAACACACTGAGTAAAAGCTATTCATGGTTAAAACCAGATTTCCCGCTTTTACTACTACTCGTTCGACAAATCTCTGCGCATTTGTAGGGAGACACTTGGCGTAGAAGTAAGGCCATTGTCTCGTCATAAATGCATGGCGATACGTTTGGTCCTATTATTCGTAAAAAACCCAGTCTGCTCTAGCTTCATTTACCTAAAACACACCGTTGTTTCATGGGACGCGATGATAGTCCGGATGAAAACTACGGTGATAACAATGGTATCTGGCATGTGCAGTAAGTAATTTTACCATTCGTCTCATCCTACGAGAACTTGCAGGTTCAAGTTGGTGGTGACAGATGCGTCTACGCCTCGTATGCCCCTGCTGCGGCAATCCTATTCAGCGTGACTCAGTCAATGCAGATTACACACACACATGAAATTTCTTGGGCACTACATTTTATCCTTTTATGTTCGTTCGCATTTCGTCCGGCTACGACGACCGCCAAGTTCAATGCTGATGGATGCCAATGAGTATCGAACCTGCCTGCGTTAAGAATTGGGGAACGAGCGCTACCACAATTGGCGAAGTTGAAAAGCCTCAGCGACAATCTGTTTCCCTGCTGTATACTTCATCATGTGCATGAAGCGTTCACCTCTTTTCTTTCTTTGTATATTCCTTTATTTCTCTTTATGACACGCACGCACGCACGCACGCACGCACGCACGCACGCACGCACGCACGCACACGCACGCACGCACGCACGCACGCACGCACGCACGCACGCACACACACACACACACACACACACACACACACACACACACACACACACACACACACACACACACACACACACACACACACACACACACACATATGCATACCAACTTTACACATATCACAATATCCGTTCAGCCGACTTCTTTAATGTCTGACGTATAGATGCAGTTGACAGCACTTCATGTTAATTTTACGCGAAAACTGAGTAAAAAGAGGAACGCGGAAAATGACACTGATTAATAATTAGACCGTTTTTCGCGAGAGCAATATACGTTCCAGAAAATTCAGTGCAGTGCCTCTTTGAGAGCGCAAAGTAATTGAGCGATTCTCGCCCTTCGGGCAGCACTGCAGATACACATGAAAACGAGCACATACACCCGCGCTCATAGAGACGCACTGAAGAAGCCCTGCAAATGCACGTCGGCCACGAGCAAGGGCTTGCGCTGATCGCGAGTAACACAAGAAAAACAACAACAACAACAACAACAACACAACAGAAAGAAGCTTGCCGAAATGCAGTGCTATAGGAATCGATTGAAGTGAAGAGAGCGAGAAGTTTGGTTTGTGCACCTCTGACCGGCAATGTGTTCTGCGTTCGTGCGTGAATACGGCACCCTGCTCCTTCTCTATAGGTGCCGCACCCTCTTCTCTTTCTTCTTCCAAACACTCGCCTCCGACAGCGGAGCGTGAATTATTTATAAGCGTCTCCAGATCAATCGCTTAAGCGAGAGAAAACCCCGACTGGCCGCTTGTATTACCAGCGGCTGCCCCTCCGACGCCGGCGCCGCTTGAGCCACAGGCTGCCATCGCCTACGCACGGGCACTGAAATCTGCAGCATCGTTTTCCCTAAACTGGTATGCATCCCCGCACCTGCCTGCTTTTCAGGCTCACTCTTTTTCTTTCTTCTTTCATTCTGTTCGCTTTCTTATCCTTGGTCTCCAAAGCGCATGCATCTTTCTCTTTCTCTAACGAACTTCAACGGCACAAAAGCGAACGCGGGGTGCATGCCATAGCGTCTTTGCTGAGAGATTGGGTAGAATGCCGAATTTCATGAGAGTAAGCCGGAAGATTCGCTGTAAACGTTGTGATGCTGGGCTCGTGGCTGGCGTGAACTGCGGACGAACAAGCGACGTGTACGACGACTGGCGCCAGTCTCGCTAGAATAAACACCCGGGCTTTCGCATCACGTACGCGCGCCGGCTCGGCATTTAAACAGGTGCGGGTGAGCCACGTGGTTGGTTTGAACGCCAAACAGGCCTGTGGCCGCAGACGCTCGGGGAGCTTGTGAAAGAGTGGTCTCAAAACGGCTTTCTTTACTACCTGTAGACAGGAATGGGAGCAACAATTGTTCCGGTGCCAGTGCTTCCGTTCTGTCAGTGATGCAGTACAACACTCATATTCTTGTTCCATATAAGTTTCCCTAAGTGAAACATTTGCAGATATCTTTCAGTTAGTTGGTGAAATTTATGTGTGACGAGGTTAAGATGTTCCACTTGTTTAATGAAAGTCATGTGGAACTATAACAAAGCTGATGTGATGTAAAGTGGCGGAAATCTCTACCGAAGAAAGAGCCGGCGATCAAGAACGATCCTTCCACACAGTTTTCACTTAGTAAGTGGAACACTTTGGTAAATGTGTTCTACTTGCTTAGTGAAACATATATACGGAACAAGATTAAAAGTGAAGGTAGCCAAGAATGCACTCGGTTCAATACAGATTCGAATTAAATATACCATGAGAAAGGAACAAGAGGGGAACGTTCGGTCCAGTGTCGAGGCTTCGACGAAAGAGCTTGTATTTGTCAAGAGAGAATAAACGTTATTAAAATGTGGGGGTAGAAGGAGGGAGAGAAGAGGTGAAAAGGATTGCTCTAGCAATCGCCCGTTCTTCCAGGAGAGAGGCATCGGTTAATGTACGTTCCGAGGCTGCGAATACGGTCATGAGATCAGAGTCCACTACTACCGTGACACCCCCGCGTTCATCCGCTGTGCTGGCGTCAGTGAAGAGCACACGAACAGCGCTGCAGCCCACGGGATATTCGCGCTGCAAGTAACGCGACCGATTATCCCGGCGGGCAGTATGGCGAGTAGGGTGCATATGGCGGGGAATAGGAGATACCGTGAGCTTGGCACGCGCTGCTGGGGAAAGGCCCGTAGATGTAAAGACACTAGGGCTGGGTGGGCAACCAAGTGAACTAAGAAGATTCCGTCCCTGAGGTGTAGAACTCAAGCACGTCAGTTGGGCGGCCTGGTGGGCTTCTATGAGTTCCTCTAAAGTGTTAGTCACCCCAAGTCGCTCCATTAGGGTAGCCGTCTGCATAGGAAGGCCAAGTGCAAGTTTCTGCGCTTTCCGTAGTAGGGTAGACATACGTGCGTGTTTAGTACGAGTTAGGTTGTGATAAGGTAGGTGGTATAGTAGGCGTGAGTGTATCAAGGCCTGTACAAGGTGTAAGGCATCAGCCTCTTTGAAGTCATGTCGGCGGTTAGACACCCGCCGAAGCATATGCACGATTTGGTTACATTGGGTGGTAGGTTGGCGAAGGGTATGTGTTGCTTTGGCGTTGGCTTGTAAAGTGAAGCCAAGCACCTTTATGAACGATTTACATGGAACCGGTTTTGCATCTAACGTGATGTTAAGAGACAAGTCTTTCTGTCCGCGAGCGTGTTTTGTGACGAGCAGTAGCTCCGACTTGGCAGGGGAACATGCCAGACCTCCACGCCGGATGTATTGCTCGATGGTGGTAGCTGCTTCCTGCAACTGGGTTTCAATGTGTCCGAGAGAGCCTGTCGTAACCCAGACAGTGGTGTCGTCTGCGTAAAGAGCATGACGAACATCCGAGATCTGATCGAGGAGGGGAGGGAGAACTCGCATGGCAAGGTTGAACAGGAGTTGAGATAGCACGGAGCCTTGCGGTGTGCCGCGGTTTGAGACAGGTTCAGTAGGGGAGCGGAGATCACCGATGACAAGGCTGGCAGATCGGTCACGAAGAAAGTTTCGGACATAGTTATGCACCTTCGCGCCGCAGCCAGTAGCTGCTAACTGTTCAAGAATCAAATCATGGGAGATGTTATCAAATGCCGCCTTAAGGTCTATTGCTAACACAGCGCGGTATTACGCAGAACTTTGTAAGTATATGACATCGTGTTTCAGGCGGAGCATTATGTCTTGTGTAGATATGCCACCACGATAACCATAAAGGGTGTCGGGAAGCGCGCAGGTGTCAGAAATAAAGTTATGTAAGCGGAGCTGCACAATTTTCTCGAGCACTTTGCCAAGGCACGAGGTGAGAGAAATCGGGAGCATGTTCTCTAAGGAGAGGGGTTTTCCTGGCTTGGGAATCAGAACTACTGTGGCCTCTTTCCACTCTTTTGGTAACGTACCGGATTCCAATACCTCATTCAAGTAAGTCGTAAGTTGATTGGTGTCAGAATCAGAGAGGTTATAAAGTAACGAATACCGGATTCGGTCGGGACCAGGGGATGTGTTACGGCCAATATCGGTGAGCACTGCACGAAGCTCAGTGACAGTTATAGGCGCGTTAAGATAAGCCAGTGTGTTGGGAGGACCCGTGTAGTCCGCATAGCGTGGCGCGTCTGGTGGTGGGAGATACCGCCGTCGTAACTGTGCAAGGCATTCGGTGTCTGGAATGTTAGTTGCTGTGGAGAAGTTTTCTAATGCTTCTGGATTTCTCTGATTTTGCTTGGCCGGGCTCTATTAGATGACGTAGCAGAGACCAGGTACGCGCAGTACTGAGATTGCCATTAAGTCTATCACAAAGTGAGTGCCAGTTTTAACTGGTAAGGCTCTCAGCGTAACGAGCAGCCTCAGCAGAGAGCTGTGCGATGCACAGCCTCAGCTTCCTGTTATGACGCTGGCGGCGCCACCGTTTGGTTAAGCTACGGCGCGCATCCCATAAGTGGAAGAGGTGGGCATCTATGTCTGGTGCATCAGGCGTAGTGGTGAGGGTGCGCGTGTGAACATCTAGCCGGGTTTGCAGTGTCTGAACCCAATCGGTAAGCGTGTCGGTTGCGGAAGTGGTGCCAGAGGCTGCGCGGAAGGCAGACCAGTCTTTTGCATTAATTCGGGTAGCAATGATTGAGTGGTCACTACCTAAGTACTCGTCAAAGTTATGCCAGGTGAAGGAATGACGACCATGGTAAAGGGTAAGATTTGGGCATGTGTCCCGAGAAACGCTTGTGCCAAGACGAGTTGGTACCGATGGGTCAGTAAGTAGCGTGAGGTTGTGCTGCTGGATCAAAGTGTGGAGCTTGCGGCCTTTCGGTGTGTCATGAGGGTATCTCCAAGTGGTATGAGGGGCGTTGAAATCACCCGCGATAAGTGTAGCTCTACCCTTACACCGTGCTGCTTCAAACAATGTGTCGAAGCGTACGTGGCGTTCTTTGGGGCGGCTATAGATATTAAGCAGGAGGAGAGGTTGTGCGTTGCGCTTGCGGGCGCTGCTGGGAAGAAGCTGAAGCAGGACATGTGGAATGTCTTGGTTATCCAATGTAAAGTCAACGACCGCATGTACCCGCCTGAATAGTGTAGCTACGAGGTGGTCCCAATTGGGATCTTTATGTGAAGCATATACTACATATACAGGTAGACTAGGAAGAGTGCGAGGTTCCTTAAGAAAATGACGTCTGGTGGAGAAATGTGTGTTTGAAGATACTGTATGAGGCTTCCACGCTTCTTTCTGAAGCTACGACAGTTCCACTGCCACACAGTGAGTTCTGAACAGGTGCTTGGTGTGGCAGGTACCTGCGCGTTATGTTTCGCCATCACTGCGACGTGGGCTAACTTGACGGGATGAAGTTGAGTTGCATCCCGCTGAAGGAAGGCGGCGTGCCCGTTTCGGTCGGCGTGCTGCGAGTTCGGCTACAGTGTCTGTCAATTTGGCTATGGCGACTTCAAGGCGTGTAAGTCGATCCTCCGTAGAGGCCGGATGCATTGTCTGT
Organism: Dermacentor silvarum; assembly: GCF_013339745.2. Classification (NCBI taxonomy): domain Eukaryota; kingdom Metazoa; phylum Arthropoda; class Arachnida; order Ixodida; family Ixodidae; genus Dermacentor; species Dermacentor silvarum. The sequence continues at coordinate 107,250,424 of NC_051159.1, read as the reverse complement.
TCGAGTAATGTGATGAGAGTGTCAAGACGCTGCTCAAGCCGGGTGACGCGCGTCGCTAAGCTAGGCATAGGATCAGCGTCAGTAGGCTCTGGTGTATCCATGGGGGCTGGCTGTGAAATCGGAGTTACAGGGGTGGGGTTAGGCAAAGATGATGGTGTTGGGGGGTTAGTTGGAGTATCCATGGGGGCTGGCTATAAAATAGGAGTTAAAGGGGTGGGGTTAGGCAAAGATGATGTTGTTGGGGAGTTAGTTGGAGTAAATAGGTGTTGTAAATACGCAGGGGATGAAAGAGGGGTGGATGAAGCGGCCGACCGATCGTCTTACACGAGGCGGAGGCACTGTGGTCTCCGACAGGAGCCTCGGATCCGCAGTTCTCGGAGGGTTGGCACTGGAAGGTCGAGGTCACGACTTGCTGCGCGACTGGTGGCTTTTCTTAGTTCTGGATTTGGATCGTCGGCGAGATGAGCCAGGAGTCCTGCTCCTGGAGCGGCTTGGCGAATGGCGCTGCGGAGTGTTGGATCTGGAAGCGGCCACGTCTGGTGGAAACGGTGGTGGTGGTGGTGGTGGGCGTGGTGCATGCCGGAGTCGGGTAGCTTGATAAGCAGCTTTGTTTGCTGCCTGTATACTCGGACAGGCTGGATCTGTAGCAGAGTGAGCGCCGTTGCAGTTGGCGCAGTTCGGGGCACATGGGTGAGGGGCGTTGCGGACCGGCACAGCGACAGCGCAGATGGGGCAGCGAAGATGCTGTGGCGTCGGGCAAACGTCAGCCCTGTGGCCGAGCTTAAGGCAGATTGTGCATTGTTGCGCACGGGGATAGTGTGGCTTACACCGGTAGATTGCCCTGTAATACAGCGCGGTGTATGGTATTATATTACCATGAAAAGTTATCAGAGCTGTTTCCGTCTTTCTCATCATCCGGGCAGACAATATCGTGAAACCCGGGGCCTCCAGGTTGGCCATTAATTCTGCTGAGGTCGTGCGGGCTTCGATTTCATGTACAACTCCACGGCAGGAATTGTCTGGGGGTGCCAGATAGATGGAGACTTGGTGGGAGGTGGCTTGAATGGTGAGAGTAGTGAGCTGGGCCAGTTTTTGGGCTACAGAGTTCCGCGTGGACACAAAGACAGCCAGGTTCTTGTGTTCCTGTATTTCGACTTGCGTTTCTTTGTATTCGTTGTCGGTGAGGCAAGCGGCAGCACTCACCGCAGACATGAGTTGGGCAGGTCGCAGGGTGGTCAGGACAAAGCCTCCTTGCGGTCGCAAGATGACCTTGTGGCCATGAAGTCGGGAGGTGAAGCTAGTGGTGGTTGTAGGCTTGTTGAACGGCGCGTTCTTCAGCGGATTCACAAGCGTCCAACCTTCAGAATCAGGCTTAGACGGCATGGAGGCAAGCGTTGAAGAAAGTCACAATGCGTTGAACGTGGGAGCGATGAACGCTGAACAGACGCGGGGACACCGGGGCTGCCGTGGCCAGGCGTCGGAGACGAACGCGGCCTCCGAGGCCCTACTGCGGCCTTTCGCCTCCAATGCTTCGTCGGGGGACCCAGGAAGGAGAGATGCAAAATTATAAAGAATGCAGAGGTCACGGTGTTAGGAGTGAATACTGGCGGAGCGTGAAGAAGATGCGTCCGGCACTCACGAACCCCGGCAGCGTCCACCTTGTATTGGTCAAGGTCTAAGTCTCATTAGGTGTGGATTTGAAGGGAAACGGGAATAGCCGATGTTAGTTGACATGAAGAGGAAAGAATGGAATTCGGCGGGGCATTTATTGCGCAGGCCAAGTAATCGGTAATCTATTAGAGTTACAGAATTGCTGCCTACAGAAGGAAAGCGCAGCTGAGGACGGCAGAAATTGAAGAAATTTCCAGGCGTATGTATGATGGTGCCAGATGGCGCAAGACAGCAGTAACTGAAGATCGCTAAGAGAGAGCTTCGTCTTGAAGTGGACATAAATATGATGATGGTGATGATGATGATGAAATCTGAGCCTCTAATTGCTTCTACATTTTCTAAAAGCTGTTCTACACTCGTCTAATGTTTGGATTTTTCCTCTATCAAAAGTTTGTCTTTGGTCAGAAAAACCTTTTATATAGATATTTAGCGCCTCGTGTAATTAAGAGAATGCTTCCGATGCTTCAGGATTATGCTCAGGGATTAACAAAGCGCTACAGGAATGGGCAGTGACATTTCTCTTAATCGTGCAGAACAGGAGAGATCATAAAAAGTGTAACGACACGCTTATTTAACGTGAGTTATGCGCAAGTTCTCGATAGCGTAGAAAACTTTGCAACCGACCAACCCAATTCAGTGCGTTACCGAAATGGTGCTGTCTCACGCTTCATAAAATTGCTATGATCTGAAAGGTCAAGGTTGTGACACACCGGACACACCTAAGCTTCTTGCGCGCTCGAATCAGTAGCCATGCTGTTGGGCTGCTCATTTTGTCTCCTGCATCCTACCCCACATTATTCAATCTAACCACAAAGTATATCGCTCATAAAATAGGAGAGAAAGCAGCTGGCATATGCGTCGCTTTCAGCAAGGCCAATCTATAGTCGCTGAAACGCAAATGAACGCACCGCTTTGTGGCATACGATGCGCACCGATACGCGAACGCATACAGATCCATAAACGCACATACCCCCTGGTGACGCCCTACCGGCAGACTCTGCGGTGTATTTATCGGCGCGTACATCGGATTGAGCGAACACACGCTATATACCGAAGGCGAATATTTCGCAAAGCGCTTGTCGCGCTGTTTCGAGCGGCGTGAGCAATCGAATTACACACGTGCTCCCTCGCTGCTCCTCTTTTATCTGCTCGGCGACCCGTGGGAATGAAAGCCCGAGTGAAAGCGCCGGGAATCTATCGGTCCGCTAACCCGATCAGCGCCAAGAGGCCGCGCGCTCGCATAAACGCAACCAACGCCACCGCGGCAATCAAGGCGTGCGCTGCAGCTGGCGCGGTGCTTCCGAGCGCGTACACTGTGGCGCAGCCACTTTCACCCGTGCTGGCGGGGGCTCGCCTCCGCGCACAGGCCACAATGCAAGCGCACAAAGGTCCTGCCGTGCAAATCGACGGTTAGCTCTTATCGATTTATCGAGCTAATTGTTACGCCCACCGCGACAATCCCCGAATGCAATCGGACGGCGGAGAGGTGTGCGTGTGTCTCGATCATTGTGGGTAAGGGAGGGGAGTGAGAAGGGAAGGCGGTCACTCGGACCCGAATAGACCTTGGCTTCACGTGGATGCCATGCTCGCGTGGCTGCGTCCTTCAGAGTGCCGCTGGTCGCCCGGTGCGTCTATAGCCTTTCTGGATACGTGCGCCTTCAGAACGGAAGCGTCTCTGCCGAGAGGAGGGTAACGCTTACGGAGTTCCAAATTAAGGAGTGTTATTCAGATCGCCCGCTAAATATAAATATTTAACCATGCTCGACGGCAGGGTGCGCTGCACCTTAGAATTCTCAGCCTTTATTCGACGGGGAAGAGACAATGTATTAATTGATGTACATAAAGTTTATTAAGAGGGAAACAGATAAATATCAGTGCAAAGTCAATCGGGGTCTGCGAAGTTCCTTCTCTGGATTTCTCTTACGTCCCGACAGTGACGATGAAGACGTCATTGCCTGACATCACAGACATCGCGGCCCTTCAGGTATTCGGTATCACTTCTGTCGGGAAAGCGCTACATAAGTTGCTATGTTAAGATTTGTTTTAGTCTCGAGTGATGTATAATTTCATATCGCTCAGTGACTAACAAGCTCATTAACAGAAATATTAAGAAACCCAATCAAAAGTCATTATATAGAGTGCTATGAAGTATACAGCATATTTGCATATACCTACTAGACTTGAGGCCTCCCGTTTTGATTCGAGTAATATTTATAAAACGGTTAGAAACGATTTATATGGAAGCCTACGGACAAGCAACAGACAAAAAAAGTATACTTTTGCAATGACTTTCTCTATATACAAGGAAGAACAGATAGCTTGAAGTCGATGAGCAATCCATGGACCATCCAAAGTAATTTTTACAGAAGCAATCGAGTCGTCGGCGCATTCTGTATGTATCGTCCTAGAGAGAGCTACACCCATCAGTAGTTTAATTTATACATATGATATCGGGCAAACCTCAAGCCTTTCAGTTCAATTTTTTTTCTATTCGGAACTAGATGATGCATGTGTATGCAGCAGCAAAAAAATCCGGAGACCACTCAGCACATCCTACTGAAACGGCCAGTGAGAACCGTAGGTAACGTACACCTTCCAGAAGCGCTTGAATATAAAGTGGACGGAAGCATCAACCGGTCAACAGTCGAGATAAGCAAGAGGCATTTAAAGTACTGGTGAAAAAAAAAGCAGGGAAGAGATTGATACTACCGGATCTATTGCAGTCATAGGTAACGGTACAAGGTAGATTGTGAAGAAAAAAAAAAGGTTAAAGAGATGTCTACGACAATGACAGATTACAAAAAAAAAAAAAAAAAAAACATGTACAGCTTGCCTGATTAAATCAAGCAGGCCAGGTGACTATTTGTCACCGCCCCGTTTCAAAGGGGGATGCCATTAAATCATCATCATCATTATCAGGGAGATTCAGTCAACCGCAGTTCGTGAGCGTGCAGGTAAAATGGAAGCACGTGGACGATTTCACATTCCGGTGTCTTTGGCATGGGACCGCAGCGAACGGTAATCGAACATGTGACTTTGTGCTTTGCAGACGAGCGCCTTGTAGCGCTGTTGAGCTACATTGCTGTCTGGTGTTCTACATCCACTACGCGCCGTGGCGATATTATAGTTCTTTTTTCCTGGTTGCGCTATAAACAGTGGTATAAACGTGGAGGAACACGTTTTATATATACGATAACGTTACGTTTGTTGGTGGGTAACTCTGTTGAACTGCGAGGCTAGGTTGTTGTTTCCCTCTCGTACATTTTCCTCATATCTGAAATTGCCTTTGAGTTGATCCCTCCCCCCCATAGGAAGGTGCGCGTAGATATCGCGCGTGCCTCTTGTGTGTGAGCACTTATACCCCCATATATAGAGGGAAAAAAAAAGAATTGCGACTACAGTAAGAAGGAACATTGTCTGACACCAAAGGACATCACGAAAAAACATAAAAAATATGCAGACGCAATGCACATGTTTGAATTCATGTGAAGCGAAGCGTTACTGACGCGGTCAATTAAATCCCCTACAATTAACGGTGACACATGCAGTTATGTTTACTTTCATGTTTTTTTATGCACCATCTATGCAAAAGCTTGGCTTTTATGCAATGCTACGTTCATGTTTTTTTTCTTATTTTCAGGATGACTGCAGAGGGCAGATTGGTGAGCATAGGTGTATGGGCAGAGAGAAGAACGACACATCTGTAAAAATATGTAAGGCTTCTGCACCCCTTGTATTACAGTGGCCCATAACCATTTTGCTGGGTAGACTAATAATGCGCACATAGCCAGTCGGACATACCCAATAGCCCAATAACCGAATGTGTAACCGAAATGTAAAAAAAAAAGATTAAGAAACGCAGAGAATTCGTTAACTATAATGCGCATTTCCATTAAGAGGCCTGTGTTCTTAGGGGATACCTATGAGGCGACATTAAATGTGGATTTTTTTCTGTTGTGATTTAATGCAGTATTAGCCAGAACAGAGGAGCACTGACTGGCACTACTGTGTCGGTCGAAATTTTGTGGTACATATACAACTTACGCCCCCAAGCTCCCGCGACAAAACAAACAAACTCGCCACAAAACACTAGCGACAGATGAAACACGGCGGAAGAGGCAAATGATGCTTCGCTTTAAAGACGTGAACGTAGATAGAGACCTCCACAGTGCAGTACAAACGCTTCGAACCTGGTCAGCACAAAGAACCAGCTCGTTCGTGTCGCTGCACCTATTCGGCGCTTTCCAGCTTTCGTGCGATTTTTTTTTTCCAAATGGATGCCAGTTAACGGCTTTTGATATCAGGCGGCCGGCGCATGCACTCCCCAAGGACAGATCTGTTGTGTCTCTGTTATACACTACGAGAGCTTCTAAGTGGCGGGACGAGCTTTGAAGCTTGTTCCCTCGACTGTAGCCTCCGAGATCGCACCGGTGCACTTTTGCTTGTGTGCTGTTGCGATCCGTTGCGCAGTTGCGCCGTTCTGATCGCGGAGGCCACGTCTCGACCACAGAGTTTCCAACAAAATTTACTAAAGCGAATCCTCGCGCAAATGTCTACGCGAGCTTCGAGTAGGGTGGTTTAGCAAGCACGCGAACGACCGTTAGTACATCTATGGTTTTGCCTAAACGTCCTCCTTCCGGATTCAAACGGTTCGGTGACTGTGCAAATTGATCATTTTCACCAAGACGCTGAGCCTTAAGTTCAACAAATGGCAATGAATTTGCACGTACCGAGAAAAAACGTATGGCCTTCATCCACTTAGAAAAGTACGATTGTTTGAAAATTTAGAAAAATGAAAATGTTATAACTAAAACTGCACGACTGCCTGAAGCCACAAGCCCGGAGAATAGATAACTACATGTACTAACCATCATTCTAACGGTGGCTGAACGCTCGCAGCGCCAGACTCACTGAAAAAGTGTCATGGTAGAGTTAATAACGCTTTGCCGAAATATTCCCTACCTTCGTGGTAACTGCAGTTTGTAAAATGTTTGTGCGACAAATAGTAACCCGAATGACCTTTTTTTTTTCTAATAGTGCCAAGTTCCCCTCCAGTAATTTCTGTACGAAACTCTAGGCCATCGACGCCGCATCCACACCAAACCTTCCTCTTCTGACCACGACGCCGTTTCGTGGCGATCGACGCGCTTAGGGCTCTATGACCCTTCATCTAGCCGCGGGCGTGCCCGGTGAGTTCCGTGAGATGGGTTCCAGCTGCCGTCGGAACGGCCACACGCAGCTTGGGATAACTGAGAGGGCGGAACGAAAGAAAAATAAATAAATGGACCCCGCTACGATCGCGCCACTCCCGGAGTCGCTCGCGCGCGTGGATAGGGCTCCACGAGTATAGATGCCCAGTAGGCGGGAATCACGCCATGCGAGCATTACGTCGCTTGGCTCCCCGAGCGCCGGCGCCAGACGCCAAAACACGGCGTTGGCTCCTAGCTGTTTTGAGGGCAGCTTTTTTCGTGAAGCTTGCTATAAGCATCCCACGGCGCTATCCTGGAAATACCTTCTTTTCAGTGCATGCGCACTTTCACTGTGCTTCTCGAGGGGGCTCTCGCGGGAAACCCAAGCGAAATTCCCACGAGGCTCCTCATTACACGTACGGAAAAGGCGTCTCATGATAAGCCGGTTATTGCACCCTGTGGAATCGTTAAGCTGCAGTGTAGATCACAGTGACCCACCATCACCACCCCCTACAACCACCACCAAGACGCTCGGATGACCAACCCAAGAAACTCGACGTGACGCCGCAACCGCAGGGCTGAGCAGGAGGACTAATTTATCCACCCGACGAATGTTGCGGGGAAACAAAGCAAAATGATAGGAAGAGTGGCCGGGGGGGGGGGGGGGGGGGGGGGGGGGATACACGTGCCCCAAGACAGAAGATTATCTTAGGAGCTTTCGAGTCGGGGTGTTATAGGCCCCTCCTATCACGTGGGCCTGGAGATGCACAACCGACATCCCTAGAACGTGTCCCAAGGGTCTGGCTCCCGCGCCTACGGTGTACACTCATCAGCCACTGTGACTGTGGTTTGGCACTTGGGATATGTGACACAAGATGCTCAGAGAGGCTAAGCTCAATCCTAATGTTCCTGGGGCTTTACGTGTTGGACAGCGGACAGCAAACCTGCAAGATAGTTGTTGCAATACCTGCATCACACGGGGCTGCATGCGTTTATTGGATGCCACTCGTTGTTAACTTTTTTTTTACTGCACTAGCCTTAAGGCAAGTCCTCAAATTTACGTATAAGAATAGAAAAGAAAAGAAAAGAGTAGAAAAAGGAGGACATGCGCTTGGGTGGTCACGACGGTGGAGATACCTTCAGTGGTTATGACAAATTCGTACACTGCAAAAATATATATTTCTCCAATGGACCATGAACCTCTTGAGATATCAGTTGCAAACATACATGGGCCGTGCTCCCGATCGATAAGTTTCGAAGATTTGTAGTACTGGTGGCGCTGCTGGCGAAGTTGTTCGCCGCGTGGTGTCCAGCTTGAACGGCGTTCGTAAGAATGCGTTTATCCCTCTCAACCACTGAAGTTTTACTTTCCATAGGTAATGTGCAAAGCAACACACCGATTTGTATTTCAGAGACTATAGCTGCTCAGCGTAATGCAAAGAATAAAATTGTGCTGCAGGTCGAAATGCTGAGCACGAACGACACTGTGGTATCGAAGTAAGCTAAAACACTCTATGAAGAGAACGGTGTTCCCTGATAGTTTCCGAGGCTGCTTACCTAGTTTCGAAGAATCTTGAGCACAGTTACACACAAATAACACAAAATGGCAACACTAAAACAGAAACGACGACCTACAAGGCCCTTGACACATAACTCCGCACTGCAGTTTAAGACACTGATTCGGTTCACCAATACGGAAAGGGCGGCAGAGGCGTGCTCGCACCACTCAGTCGTGCCCGCTTGCGATGTGTCGACGCGTTTTGGCGATGAACCAGGCTTGAAATTTCGCGTCGGCGACTGACGCCACGATGACTTCGAGGCGGGAGCTCACGCATAGCTGGCAAGGGCTGCCTTCCGGTCTACGTGACGTTAAACTTTGCGAAAAGCATACAGTGTCCACCCTAAGGTCCAATTCACACCGGCGACTTGCAAAAGGTCGCGCGACCGAGTTGGTCGCAAAGCGACCGGTTGTAAATGGTCGCTTTGGTCGAAAAGCAACTGCCTTGGGTCAGTAGCGCGGCTGCAGTTGCAAACACTGCTAAACCAATCAGCGGTGCTGCAGCAGGACGTCTGTATACGCTGACGCGTATTTTACGTCGCAATGGCGCTGCGAGCAGATGTGAACAGTACCAATCGCGAGATGTCTTGATGTGGTGACGGGCAGCTCGCGCTTGCCGGTGTGAAAATCGTTCGCCATGAGTCGCTCCTCAGTCGCCATTTTCGCGGTCGGTCGGGTGACTTCGTTCGATCGCCGGTGTCAGTGCGACTTAAAAGTAACTCTCGGGCCTTATCATCCTAGCGTGTCCATGGCGGACGACCGACTTCCTCCCTGGCATTCCGAACACCTCGGAAAAGTCACGTGCACAGAACCTGATGATGACTATGATGCCTCAATCAATGACACAAACCCACTGTGGGGGCACAGAACCTGCACCGCTGCAACGCTATTTCTTATTATCTTCCTTCGTCTGCGGTATTCACGTGCCTTCGATCTCGCCTTTTCGTTTTCACATCACCGCAGCATTTGGGGCTCCGCGATATCGCCACCACAGTAGGGACAATACTTGGGGCATTCTCGCATTGTCGGTTTGAACGGACACGTCGCGACTAATTCATTAACAAAGTCCATGTTCGATGAAATTTGTGTCACAGTAGGTGACGCCGCAGTTGTTCCATTAAATCAATAGGCCCAATCGCGGTGCTTCTCTCAAGCACAGACGCAGAAAACGACTGGTGCTTATAGCAGCCAGAAAAATAGGCTTGCTCTTCAGTGATCGTGCGCATTCCGATTGGAGTCAGCCCATGCAACCAGCACCGCATTAAAAAAAAAAAAAAATCGCGGCTTCTCTTCCTCTCCAATGTCTGCACGTACCTTGAGCCTACGTGCCCTCCTCCTTTATCCATTAGAAAACATCAAAAAGAGAAAGAAAAAAAAGTCAATGGCAGGTCACGTACGACGGCCTGCCGGATTATAAATGAAAATGCCGATTTTTCCCGAATTCGAATTCGGAAAAAAAGAAAAAAAAGGGGGGTAGCCAACGAGAAGAGAGTGGTGGAGAGAAATGGTGCTTGTGCAACAAGCTTAAAGATTGTTTGAAACGTGCGCATCACGGAATGAAAGAAAAATAAAAAAGCAAATAGGACCTGCGAGAAACGACCCACGGTGTGCGCTACAAACGAGCCGAACGATCGCAATAACGGGAACAATGGATGTGGTCTTGTAGCTCTCTCTCTCTCTCTCTCTCGACATTGTGGCTCCCTGGTGCATTGCGGCACCTTTCATTGGTTCGAGCTGCTGTGGCAGCCTCTTCTTCTACATTTTTGTCTTCTTCAATCCTAATTCAACGCCCAGTGGCTCTACTGAAATAGGTTCTCTACTTATTCTTTTGTGTTCTTTCGAGACTCACTTGTCCGCTTTTTTTGTGCGCGCGCGCGGATGTGTATGAAGGTCGGAATGGCCCTTCTGAATGGGAGCAGTGTCGTTGGCAACATCTTGCGGTCCGCGCAACACGGGCGTTGGAATGGTGATGGTGCAATAAAGTAAGTTTTCCCGATGTTTCCTTTTTCTTCCTCGTTTTTTTTTTTGCACGTTAAAATTAGGCTGGCTTGCGAAACGCTTTAAAACAGCCAAATGCAACGCGTCGTCGAAGCTCCTGTACGAAGCCTTATCGGCGGTGATTAATTGATCATCAGGCTCAAGACCATGTAAGTCGCAACGTGGCGAAAGAAAACGCGAGTCGGACGGTGGAAAGTGCAACCAAGCTTCGATGTAGCGCGAAGACTCACAGCATGCCAGGTAGAAACTGGGCGCGCATGCAAGCAGTATTGCGATCGCTTTACCCGACGTTCATTCTCGCAGATCACTGATAGAGAGGTGATAAGGGAAAAAAATTACACCATCTTCCCGTAGGGGAACCCTGAGTAGTGTGCGAAGCAACCATGGGGTCGACTCAAGGTAGTTTTATCAGCTGTATAAACTTGGACATGCACCAGCACCAGCAACGCGCAGAACTGTTGTCGACGCCGTCGGCGTTTTGCCCGCGTTCTCACCGAACGCGCGCGGCATTGGTGACTGTTGCCGGTGCCTCTGGGGCGCCTACCATCGCGCCTCTAACCTAAGCTGCTTCGCATTATCGCGCGCGGAGCCGCAGGTGTTGCCATTCGTTGCGCAATCCGGAGAGGAGCGTCGGAGAGGAGAGGAGATGAGACAAGAAGAGGAGGGGAGGAGGATGCGCAGTGCCGGTGTGGACGCCGCACGGCGCAGGGAAGGAGGGAGGGACTGACATAGCCCCGACCATAAGTTGCTTCGCATCTAATAACTGAGCTGTGCCCGGTTGGCTACCCTGCACTGGGAAAGAGGACGTAAAGATAAGAAGGAGCGAGGTTGTCACCACAAGCGGACAATAAGCTGGGGCATCGCAGAAAGCGCAGCAGCGCTTTTTGTGGCTTTGCACATCGCAGACGCAAGAGGACACGGTCCCCGGATCTTCTCTCCTGTCAAAGGCCCGTTCATATAATATCCCTAAAGCATATGAAGGGCAGTCCCACAGGTGGCGTGTAGGCTTTTTCTATGCCATAGTTGCCGGTTGAAAATGCCCGTTTCAATTGGCAGTGTCCGCCATTCCATTTAGAAATGAATAGGTGTGCATAAAAGGAACTCCTATACTCAATGAGTTTTCCATTGCCGCTATGACCATCTTCTCTGATAGCATTCCGGCACACCGATAGAGCCCACTTACAAGTATCACAGCTATAGCGCTTAGCTAAATGAAACTGAAAACGTGATATCTTCGCGTAACCGGTAGCTAGCTGCGCCCTAGCGCCATTACTTTACGTTCGCGAATCATCAGAACTAGTGTCACAGAAAAAGGAATGTGGCTTAGTTCGTACTTTGCAGCTCGCACTTTATATATGAGCGGTCCGTGCGTGTTCCGCGGAAACAGCTTCAACGTTTTATTGCGACTGGTTCAGTTTCGTTGTATCGCGTGTTTATGTATGTTTTAACAAAATCGAACGTGAACCAGGTTACACTCCACATTACTTTAATATGGTCTACTACTTTCAATGTAAGCCAAACAAATTAAGCAGGCATCAATTGACTATACATCGCAAAGGCCCTTGCATAAAATAAGGTACGGCAAGAAAGAATAAAAACATGTGATTTTTAAATACAGTTTAACGTCCGAATGCAATGCAGAGGCTACAGGAGAAGTCGTAGGGAGGGGCGGGGGGGGGGGGGGGGGGCTCTCTGCACGAGCGCTTTTACATTCAGGAGCCGTCGGAATCGGTCTTCCGCGGGCCAGATTGCAACCCTGATCTCGTTCCCAGCCGTAAAAAGCCATAGCCCGTGAGTGATTTAGGCTGGTTCAAGACAAGTAAACACTTCTGGTCATTAAAGTCTCTTGGCGACTGCATGAAAGCCGAACGTTTTATGCGTTTATCTAGACGCTCCTGCAGTTAGACTTAGAGATATTGCCAAAAGGAATGTGACTGTTCGTGGGCTTTCATTCTAACGTGCAATTTTTGCGCACGTTTCTTTAAAAACGTGGATTTTGTGATCCTGAATCGGGAGGCAGTTTGCCATGTAATCTCACCTTACCAGTAAAGTGCAACAAAACACAAATTTTGAATGCACTATCGCATTCCATTTTGCAGTTCACAATGCCAAAAAACGAGACGACCTGGGCAAAAAGAAAAACCCTGCAAACGCAGCAGAAGCTGCGAAGCTCTAGTCATTCAGCATAACCGTTTATCACTTTAATTAGAGCGATTTTTCCCTGGCTATTCTGAGCACCAAGAGTGGCCAGCGTGGAAATTCTTTTCGTTTCAACTTATAGCAAAACATGCACGATTGAGGTACCCAATTAATTGATTTCCACACACACACACAAAAAATGTGACAAGAAGTTAAACAAAGCCACACTCTGGGCACAAGAAAGCAGGCAAGCACAAAAAGAATGACAGTATTAGAAAGTTAAGAAGGCTGATAATACATAAACCTAAAAAGAAAAGCGTTGTGAATTTCTTACGCTTGATGATACAACACTGTCGTCGTCACCTTCGATGAAACGTAAATTTTGCTTGTTCCAATGAAGACAGCCATTGGGGCTTGCTTTGATAAAGCTGCAATCGTGATGAAGCAATTTTTTTTACATCTTTTACATTGATCCTTTTTTTTTTCCCGTAGGAGAGCGCACACGGGTCGCGCTACACGGGGCGATTTTGAGCGGGGCCCGCGACCATTTCACTAATGGAAAGCCGGCCCGTGCTGTCGCGTCGACACAAATCAGGCCGCGCCCCACGGCCGGAGCCTCGGGGGCCGCTAACGTCAAACGACGCTGTCAGAAGATACCGCACGAAAGCGAACGCTACGACCGACCGGCGCGCTCGCCCCTGCGTGGACCCGACCCCGTCCCAAGACGAAAGAACAAAGCACGCAAGTAAGATCAGCAGCGGGTCCGAGGCGGGAGAGAATGAGCAAGAAATTAAAGGGTGGGAGAGAGACGTAATTATAGTAACAATGGACAGGCCTCAGTGCGAGTCAGGAACTAAAACTATCGCAAGAACCGCGCTCGGATAAGAAGCGCTAACTGAATCCGGAAACGCTCAGGAAGATGCAGGCAGGAGTGGAAGCGGAGAATTATTGCCAGCAATCCTTAAAGCTTACTCGATATCACACACGCACACACAAAAAAAGTAAATGCGGACAATCGAGAAGCGAAGGCGACAAGGTGGAGTAAAAGCCGAGTACGCAAAAGGCCAGAAGTACGCGGAATCATTCGGGGGACATATGAAACAAGTAATGTCCTATTGATGTACGTGAAGCGGCTTGTGCCAGCACGTCTTTTGTTTTAGTTCCTGTAAACTGTAAAAAATAAAAACAAACAATAGGTACAGAGTAAATGGGGATGAGAAAGTCAACTGAGGCGCGGGTGCATTTTAATAGGATCAGAAATCAAAACAAGAGCGAGAGCTGAGATTAGCCAAAAAATACGGAGAGTCCGAAATGAATCAAAGCATATTCGCTCGCATAATAGAGAGAACAGAAAGGAAGAGATGACTACAGCCTTAGCCCTCAAAGGCCACGCCATGCTTTAGCCCTAGTGCGACGTTTAAAGGGGCTCAGAGCAAACGAGGATAATGAAGACGGTCGCAATGAGCGCTCGACGGTATAGGAGGAACGAGCCGGGACCCGTCTATGAATCTCGCGACCTCACCAAGAAGCGAAGAGAGCAAAAGGCCACCGAGAGTGTTCAGCGCGCTGCAGTGCAGCATGCCGGGCCGAGAGGCGGTGGGATCGTGGGCTGGCGGAAAGGGAGCGGGCCAAGAGGCCGAGGGTTTCGTTCAAATTACGGCGCCGATAAGACGGCTACTAACTATAACGCAGCAGCTTCCTTCGCTCGGCGAGAGCGCTCCGGGCTAGGGTCTTTTTCGTCTCCGGGGAGTGCACAAAGCGATTGCAGAGTGTGTGTGTCTGCGTGGGCGCGCACGGGCCTATCTTAATGAACCGCCCTTTTAAAAGAAGGGGACGCGGCGGCGCGATCAGAAGCAACGTCGAGTCAAGGGGCCTCGCCTCCCCCCGCACCGAGGATGTCTTGTCCTTGCCGACAAGGACAGAGAGAGAAAAAAAAAATAAAGAAAGAAAGCAGAAGTAGACACGGATTGAAATACGCTTTCTTCACGTACACAGAAAATTGACTGCCGCTGAGCAGGGGGCACAGCGCCTTGGCGCGAAAGAAGGTATGTCGTCTCCCGTGCCGGTCGGTCGGTCGGGAACCGAGTGCGTTGGGCCTTATCAGTCCAAATTTCTGCGCTGCCCCCAACAGCTCATTCCCGGAAACACTCCCTTCTTTCCATCCTCCTTCTTCACCACTTTGTATTTCTGTCTGCACGACCCAATTTTTGGGGGGCTTCTTTTTCTTTTTTTCCGCCCAGCATATTAAGAACCAAGCTAGAGGCATTGCGACTGTTTGGCTGCCTCTGCCAACATTCTTGTCTTATTCTCTTCTACGTTATTTTCTTCGTACTACTCAATCCATTTCGACTTTGTTTTCGGTACTACTTCGGCGTCCGTTTCCTTTTCGCATTCAGTGGTGCCATTTTCCTTTTTCTCCGCAGTTCACTTTTTTTTTCTTGTCTTTCCCTTCCTATCATACGCTATTACTTCACTGCCTGACTCTGCGAGAGGGCGGGTGAGCCGACCTTAGAGACGAGCAGCCCCCCCCCCCCTTCCCCCCGGGGGCGATAGTGACTGGGAAAGCTGCGGTTGAAGAAGACTGATGGCCCAGTTTATCTGCCTTCGCGTGTGCTTTGCCTTCCAGTCGGTTTCGCATACGCCGGACTTCTCCGGGCGGTGTTCGGTTTAAGGTATCTCTCTCTTTCTCTCTCTCCTACAGCTCTTTCAGTGAGTTTCTTTTCGCTCATGTAGCCAGGCAGAGCGGAGCCGCCACCGCCAGAAGTTTAACTCGGTTACTATTTTCTTTCATTCAGGTTTTCGTTTCTTGCGTTTTCTTCTGTCTCAGTGTTTTCTACTCAGCCCGCCTTTCCGGGTTTGCCTTCTTTTCCATCTGGATGGAGTCAAAGTTTAGCGAGAAGATCGAGTTGCACGAGCGTGTGCGGGGAACTTCATGGAAGGTCACTAAGTTTCAGCGTTGATTGAACGCACTCGATGTATTTGCGCCCAGCCTTTTCTTCACTCAGGGGTTGCCACTGAGAGAGGGAACCTTATAACGGTCCTTCCACCTCTGCTGCCCGGTTCGTTGATCAAAGCAGCTGTTAATGTAGCAGCTAATTTCAACGAGGCGTTTTTATAACGAGTTGGCGAGAAGCATACTTAACGCTTGACTAACGCCAGGTGGCACGTCAGAAAGATTGAGGAAAATTCGGAAAGAAGGAAAGCAAGGAAGAAAGAAAGAATAAAGCAATTGATTCGAATCGTTTGTGCATAGCGTTGCTTGATGCACGCTGGTATTCAATCTGTAATTGAGATTCACGCGAGTTAACCCAACTAAGGTAATATATCGACGTAAAATCCAGTTCAGAACTTTAAGTCTGTGCGATCTACATGCTCAATTAGGTGGAGTTAATAAAATCTCAATGCATTTTTTTTGCGATGTCACAGGGCTGGAAATATGTTGTTCTGTGTCTCCAAATTCTGCGATGTTCGAGGATTTTTACAGAGTGTCTGAGCATAGCAATCGTTATTCCGTGAAGGTGAGTCACAAGCCTTTCACTTTTGGGTCGAATACGATAACGCTTGTTCGAATCAGTTCCGGGGTTTCCTACGCATTCTAACACCGAACTCGGAGTTATAGCCAAGCTAGAGCTTCCGGTTTGAGAATCAGAGCGCTTGTTTTGAAGAAGGCGAAATGCTGACAAATCGGTTAGCCATTGGCTCTAATGAGGAACACTTAGGCGGCACCAGAATTAGGAATGAAATGTCTCGAGGCATATATATATGTATAGTTACGCGATTTGATCAAGGCAATATCTTTGTTCATAGCTCTGATGACCAAGGCGGGTAATTTGGCATGTAGAGGCCAAACTTGTATTCAAGAGACCGTAGAAGCTCAGCAGTATTTCGAACCATAAAATTGTTCGACGAGGCAGCGTGTGTTTTTGTAGCATGTGCCTAATCTCCCAAAAAAAAAAACGGCAAAGCTTGCACTAGGTCGCGCAAAGCTCCAGACACAGCGAAGCTGGCCGATCGATTGCGTCATGACCTCGACTCAAGCATAACTCAGCATAACCAAGCTCAACTCAGGCATAGCCAAGGCCGAACCTAGCTGCCACCACCCTAGATACAACCAAGTTCAACCTCGACATAGCCAAGTTCAACCTAGCTACTACCAGGAGACGCAATCGATCGGCCAGCTTCGCTGTGTCTCTTGATTTGCGCGGCCTAGTGCAAGCTTTGCTTCCCCATTACGACGACAGAAGAGACGTGAAATTGTACGCTGGAATGATTAGCGGCCATGCAGCCAGCTGTGGAAGAAGACGACGAACATCGAGCCAATGCTTATGATGATAGTTTCGTGAAACCGCGCACTTTTTACGGCTGGCTTAAACAGCTTCGCTGTTAAAAAGGAAGTGGCTTATCGTCATCATGCGAGAAGCTGGCTGGTTAAATATTTAGGTAATAAACTTGGCAACTGGGCAGCAATGTTTAAGTTACTTAGTGTTACCTTGTGTTACCAGGTGCTGCTGTGTCAGCAGATGCAATGCGACGGGCTTCAGACCCCCGGCCTTGTTTAGTGGCGCACGGGCGGAGCAGTCACCGGCGTTTGCAAGGCTTGTTGCAATATTTTGCCAGTTGTTCTTTAATCGAACATAACTGCAACAAAATGATCTGCACATCTTCGTGGTAAATATCGTCCTTTCATTCGGGTGTATATACACAGGTAAATCTGTATTTGTATCTGAGTAGCAGGCTAGAGACACGCTCTCCAGGCCGACCTCTCCTCCCTTCTCTTCATTAAAATCTACTCTCTCTCTCTCTGTATTTGATATACGCCTGTCCCTGGCCGAATTGTCCAAATAAATTCATTGTGTTTTTCAACGTGTACTTACTCAATTACCGGTATAGTTGCCAGGAACACTTATCCCTCAATTATATATATATATATATATATATATATATATATATATATATATATATATATATGTATGTAGTATGTATGTATGTATGTATGTATGTATGTATGTATGTATGTATGTATGTATGTATGTATGTTTGAGATAAGCTTAGATGAATGCCCACGATAGAGGAATTTAAAGGTGCCTGTGATGTCGGTAATTGAGCAAGACATTCAGGAATTTCCGTTGCTGGCTGTTTTTGAAGTACTAAACCCTGATCGTCATTTAGGCGACTTGTGCTGTTCCAAAGCAAAAACAAAACAAAACAAAAAAATTTCTGCCGATAGTAGCTCATTAAATTGGCTGCGTTGCTCCGAGTGAAATCCGAGTGTGTGCGGCTGGGCCGCTTGCGCAACAGAGCTGGCGCTCCTTACGAAGGGGACACGGACTTTCCAATTCGACTGTCGATGCAAAAGGCAGACGTGCGAGATTTGATTCATGGATGCAGTATTTTGACTTCTTGGGAAGTGCGTCTAATAATCGGACAGAGTGGTGTAATACTAGCTCGTCCGCACAAGTAAGGGCTACAAGATACCTTGCCAAATATGCGAAAAAGAAGCTACTTGCAGGAATATGGAAGTGCCGGCAAGCTCTATAAAGTTACGCTGAATATATGCGTTGTTACGAAATGTGAAATAGCCTCTGTAAATATGGAATCTATTGCGAGCGAAACAGTCAGATGGAAAATCTTATGAGTGATGCACTCAGCAAAATAATAATAATAATAATAATAAAATAGTAAAATAAAAAAGTAATAAAAAGTTTCATCATCCACTGGTGCTGTTTCGATTGCAAACGTGAGAGACCCTTCAGTATTTTTGAACCGCGATTTGACATCACTTTCGCAATTACAGTGAACTCTTAAAGCACAGTCGTACGCCTGAAGAACATCCTCAAGTAGAAACAACAACGACATTTTTCTAGCTCCAGAAAACCCCGAAGACAAAGTAGGAGGAGGGTCTATTACTATTGATCACGAGTGTACGCCAATTTCCACAGATTAAGGAATACGCAGCATATGCCGAATGCCATGTCAGTATTTTTACTTACAATGCTTCCGATATACGTGGCTGGCGTAGAGGCGCTCAGGTCCGGTGTGCTCTCAACTTCCAACTCAAATTGTTTTTACTTTAAATGTTAACATAGCAGCACAACCACTCGATTGCGACACGTTGCATATATGTTACCTGCGCTAAAAAAAGAAAAAGAAAAAAGGCGGAGAAAAAGAAAACGATCACGGACTTCGGCGAATAAGACCGATCCCGTGTTCGAAACTGTTACACCTATAGTAAAATTCAGAGGAGGAAGTTGCGAATATTGATTGATATGCCTCACTTCTTATCGATCTGTGCCGACATATGCCTGCGAGTAAAAGCGCGCGTAAAAGCGTCACTGTTTCTTGTGCGTTCCAGCATCGAGCACGAGTTGGAAAAGCGAAGGATGCACAAAAAAGAAAACAAAAAGAAATGCGAGAGAGAGAGAGAGAGAGAGAGAGAGAGAGAGAGAGAGAGAGGTGCAAGACCCAACATAGAATCGCCGGCCAGCGCAAGAACTGGCGGACGAGAAGAGCCGACAGCTAGAAATGCCATCTGGCGTCTCAAGTCATCTCTCGTACTCGATTCTGCAAAACGGTGGCTATAAGAAACAAGCGCGCACCACCTCACGAATCACGCTATAACCGATCATGCTTGCCACCTTCCTTCTGTCTTTTTTTTTATTCTCTCCTGCGCACTCTTTGGTTGTGTTCCTTCTTCATTTCGTTTTCCTTTTCGTTGCGGCGTTGGAACATGTGAGCCGGAAGAAAGATGGAAACTAGCAATAAAACAAAGGGAAGGGGGCGTTGGGTGTGGAGTTGCGTCGAGACGCAACGCCGAGGTTGCAAGCGAACGCTGACAAAGAGAGAGAGAGAGAGAGTACAAAGAGACAGGCATATGCCATCCAGACTCTGCAGCAAAGGACAAAGTGATAAACTGAGAGAAAAAGAAAAGCGTCGGGCTGGGTGGTTTCAGAAGGGGGGGGGGGGGGAGGGGGGGGCAGTGCAGTTATCCCGATGCCTTCCCGCGCAGCGCATCGACGACAGAAACCGGAGCCAGCCGTTTGAAATGACAGCCGGGCAACCAGCATTCGAGGCATCCCCCCTTCGCCCCTATCATATGGTCCGTCTTCCATCCATCGCGTCCGAATCGTGCTCGGAGGTCCCCGTCGCGGTAAAAGCGCGTTTCTTCGGGGACATCGGCCGGCGAGAGGACAGGCAGGTTGTGCGGCAACGGAAAGATGAGCAGCGTGTCGCGCCACCACCATTCTCCGTCTTGCTTTCTGTCTTCTTCTCGTCCTTGTTCTCGATTTCTCCGCTTCTGCGTCTTTCCTCCACTTGTGACGGCCGGTTGTTGCTCGTTCCTCTGCTGAGTTCGCGTCCTTTTTTTTGCTTTATTTCCTTTGTCCCTTAACCCGGCGTTTCTCTCCTTAGTCCCTTTTCTTTTCTTTCTTATCATCCCTCGCCGTCTGTCCTTGTCTCCCGCGACTCTCTTGTGTCGTGACGCCAGAGTCATTTCCTCTTGCATGATATCTTCCTCTACATTTTTTTTTTTTGCTTTGTCTTCCTCGCCTAGATGTACGCGCGGCGATGTCTCCACTTTTGTGATGGCGTGGAACACTGAGAATTGGAAGGGCGCACTCCCTTCTTCCTTTCTGTGTCTAGTTCGTGGCTTCGAGCTTTGCCGTCCTTTTCTGCGTTCGCCAAGTGCCTCTAATGCTCTGGTGCAATCGCCTCTTAGCGCTTGGCTCGGCTTCTTATTTTCTTTATTTTTCTGCTAAAGAGGTGGAGAAAGATAGACAAAAAGTCTGCATCGGGGGGGGGGGGGGGGGGGTGCGGTCTTATTACGCTGCGAAGCAGAATTTACTTTAGAGCATAGAGCGAGGTAGCGGGAGGAACCGAGAGTGAGACGTCAATTCAGTTTTGTCTCAAGATAATCGGACTCGTCGCCGTCTTTTACGTCTCTCTCTCTCTTTCTCTCTAAATAAAAGTAAAAATGTAAACAGCAACATAACCTGCCGAGTAACACGTGTGCTTTACTCAGCGTTAACTTGCGAATTGCTTTGTCTTTTCTTACTTCTCCTTCTCTTGGTAAGTTAGTCGAGTTAGCAGGGCGAGACTTCTAACGAGCTCCATAAGTGCCGCTTTGGTTTACGGCCAAGTAAACCCAACCGCAATTTACTTCATGCACAAGCAATGTAGAGTCGCCAGCCTGGAAACCACAGATGGCGTATTTTCGTTTTCTCTCGCAGCCTATACGAATGCAAGTTGAAATAAATTGGTAATGCCTTCGTGCGCCTGTTCGACCAGTGTGACTCCCAGAGACAATTCCACGCTGCACGGCTGTGGCAGAAGTTTAATTTGCTTACTGATGCTGGTGGCCTGCACACTTTTGCTACCGACTTGAAATTTGGGTAACGATGCCGGTGTAACGTAGCGATTCCTTTCACTCGCATCTATGACTTTCTTATCATATACCAATCATGACTGGCTGATTGTGGTGATAGCAAAAGCGGAGCGCATGTATGACCACCGAGGAAGCGCGAAAAGGAAAAAAAAATAAAAAACTGGATACCGGTCCGGGACAGTGGACTCGGCGGTAATGCAGTTCCATTCAACGTCAAAGCTGGGGAAGTGCGAAGCAGTGATTCGCCGGTGTTTCCCTTCAGTTTTCCTTCAGTTTTCCTTATGTTTATCTTGTGTTTATCTTGTTTTATCTTGTGTTTATCTTGTGTGTAGCAATCCATAATCCGTTTTAACACCTGTGCTAAGGCACAACTGGTGGGAAACCGTCACGCACCTGGAGCCAAACCAACACGCACATGGAGCCAAAGCCTTTCCCGATGATAGTTTGAAGCGAATTTAACGAATGTCTGTTATTTAATTCAATTAATCCATGAGTATTCGTATATTTTGAATTATTTTCAATCATGTTAGTTTATTTTGAACCGGTTTTGATCAATTGTGCACCTGTTCTGGCCCTGTTTTGAGAACTTGTTTTGCGGGTGACCACGATGACATAAGATCACATTACAAGATTTTTACAATTTTCACTAGTTTCTGCGAATTAATGCGCTTAATGCTTGACTATTCCTATCCTTTATATTATTATGAATCATGTTAGTTTATTGTGAGCCGGTTTTGATCAATTCCGCATTTGTTTTGACCCTGTTTTGACCCTAAAGTGCTTCGCACTTAGAGAAGTGGTATAGAATCAGTACACAACACCGGCCGAACTGCCTATTAAAACAGCCTGTTTGCTGTAAGTTCAATGGTGAAACGGTTGAGCTTCAGCGACCAGACAAACAAAAAGGAAAAAAAAAACTGTCAGCTCTTCCACTGGGGTGGAGATGGAAGACCAGCGAAGCTGTACTATGGTGGGAATTATGTATTTCCAATTATGACTATTAATATGTGATTGTGTAATTGGTTATTTGAACTATTACAGAATGAGAAATATGTATGATCCGGTGGTTTTCATTTATTTAGTGACCACAGGAACCATGGCCTTACGGTCGCTACGGTACACCGCTATAGGCTGTACGGCGAAGGTTGGTACGTTCTTCATAAACACGTCGCCAAGGCCGCGCGCGTTCAGTGCGAACGCGGGCAAAACGGCGCCGCCATCGACAACAGTTGTGCGCATTGTTTGTGTGACCGCACACAACCGCTGTCAAAACGGTGGCTACGTGACGAACGGCTAAACGCCGTTGTCGACACTGTTAGGGGAGAGGCGTGCGAGAGCTCAGATAGAGTCGGCGGCAGTGGCCAACAGGGCTGCGCGCATGCGCCGCAGTAGTAGCAATAGTAGTAGAGGTTGAGGAAAGGAGAAAAGATGCATGTTTATGCAGCCCATATAGAGAGCACGGCTAGCGGGCACGCACACGCACAGTCTACAGTGCCTCGATGCCCTCCTCGCCCACCACTCCCCTTCTATTGGGAAGTCGCGTTTGCTCTCCGATCGTCGCGTCCGGCAATAGAAAAAAAAAAAAAAAACTCTCATTGGCCGTATGCTGTATGTGCGAGTGAAAGCGAGCGAGGGCGAGGGACGCGCGCTTTCGCGGTGAGCGAACGCATGGCGGAGAGAGAGATTGAGGTTGTGAAGAGGAAGAGCGCTCCTCGTGAAAGCGCGTGTCTCTCGCCCTTGTGCGCTTTCACTCGCACATACAGCATACGGCCAATGAGAGTTTTTTAACACGAAAGTGTTTTATGCCGGGGTCCACCAAGACTTCACTGACGTATTTCCGTCACGGAAATACGTCACACGAACATACACGAACATAATACAAAGAAAGAAACCAGAAGAAAAAGTTCCACAAACATGCAAAATTTGGAAATCGAACCCACGACCTCTCGGTCCGCGACGATAGATCGCCGAGCGTTTAACCCATTGCGCCACAAACGCATTTGCAGAGAGCTACACAGACGCGCCTTATATATCTAACACTCCTCCGTGTACCCGCGCTCTTGCTCGGGGCGGTGCCGCCGCCTACGAGCAGAAAAGAGAAGTACTGCATTATGACAATAGACAGTTTTAGCAGAGCGTTCACGGTCCGCTCCGCTCAGACCATCGTGTCCGAACGATTCGCGCAGAGCCGCTCAGCGGAACGCTAGCGGGAACGCTAATGCGCGTGCGCACAACGCTCATATCGGCAGCGGAACGAAGAACGCGGCCCACGGTCCGCTACGAAGCCATTTGAGCGGAGCGTTTGGGTGCGTCTACTGGTGGCTTTGCCGTTTTACAGTCGCGCTGAGCGCCCGTGGCCGGCGTCTCTGGCAGACGCGCTTGTCAAACAAGCCAAATCAACGCAGTTCACGCAGCCAGTGGTGTGCGTGAAACGTTAGCGGAGCGGAGCGTAAGCAACGCTCCGCTTAGCCACAAAACACCAATAGACATTATATATCAATGTGCAATAAACATTACACTACTTCTGTGAAGACACGTTTCACTTTCGTGTTCTATACCGATTCCTATATAAGAGGGATCAACCACATTTTTTCTATTGCCGGACGCGACGATCGAAAGGTGAGCCCTTAGCAGCTTCGCTGTAAAAATAAAAAAGTTGTCGCAGTTTCACCTGAAAGGTGAAGCATCAATTGCGATAGCAAATTTGTAGAGAGCTATACGGAGTAATGATAGTAGCTTTATCAGCTGTATAAACTTGGACATGCAGCAGCACCGGCAACACGCAGAACTGTTGTCGACGCCCTCGGCGTTTTGCCCGCGTTCGCACAAAATGCGTGCGGCGTTGGTGACTGTTGCCGGAGCCTCTGATATAAATAGGCACTTGGTGCCGCAGCTAAACGTCGCCTCCCTTCCCTCCCCCTCCCCCCCACGGCCTTTCGTGCGTCAGAAGAAGGTGCGTTTGCTCTACATATATGGTGTTGGTAAAGGAGGAAAGAGACGCCTACTTCTGCAGCCCTTAAGGGAGCACAGCACAGAACGCGCGTTTGTTCTCCGCCGTGCGTTCACTCCCCGTGAAAGCGCGCGTCCCTCGTGCCCTTTCACTCGCACATACAGCGTTCGGCGGCGCGCGGCGAAGATTTCATCTCCATTGACGTCATACGGAACCTCACGGCGACGGCGACGGCGACGGCGACGGCAACGGTGACGGCGACGCCGACGGCAGAAATCTGCTTTTGAGTGTCCATATAATTGCTATCGCAATAAAACGGCCTGACAACTATGCTTCTTTCACTAACATCTTCGCACTCGAAGGGTGGCAGACTCTCTTGGCAGCTTGTATTCTCACGTGACATCCATATGGGAAGACAGCAGAACGCTGACAGCAGGCTGATTGCCAAAAACAAACTTGTTTGCCATCTCTGCTTAAAGGTTTATCAACCAAGTGCGCCATGCATACCATGTTTATTTTTTAGATATTGGGATGGTAGCCGTCGCAGAGTGACCGATGGTCACGTAGAGCAGTGCGTTTCTCGTGTGCCCATTTGCTTTGATATTCAACGCTGGCAGAATTCATAAAGCTTTTTTATCGTAAGAACATATCCAATGGCCGGATCGGCTGGCATATGCTGTGATGAACAATTCTAGCGTAAGAACATTTTTGTGTATACGGGCCTGTTGCCCCTGGGGGCACGTTAAAGATCCCCTGGTAGTCAAAATTATTCTGCAGTCCCTCACTACGGCTTGCCTCATAATCAAATCGTGGTTTTAGCACGTAAAATCCCCAGAATTCGTTCATATATACCGGCCCGCCTCTTTGGGAGTAGCCGTGACAGAAAAAGGAGGAAGAATAGTCTGGGTTGGTGTAGGTGACGAACCCGCTACCACTAGACCATCACAAAATTGCTGATCGCGCTCTTCGATGCATGCGTTGGAATATGTGGGACTTACTTTAATGAACAAAGGGTACGTGTTGTCGGTGCAAGCACTTTGACGCCATAATTGACGCTGGCTACAGACTGCCGCTTAGCTAATGAGAAAAATGTTTGTAATAACATGACTACGTTGGCTTTACCGATGGTAGGACTCGGTGAGTAGGCAGAGCAATTCCTTCTTTGGCGGTTTCTTTATTATACCACACTACATCTTCTTCGCGTTGGAAGATAATTAGCTTGATGTGCCTTCTGCATTATGTTTTCGTTTCTTTACATTCACTGTGTATTGTTTAGTACACTTCGTCTCGCATTTTCGTTAAGGTTTTACAGTCTTTAAGCAATAACTCGTGACAGCGCAATCGGTAAACCTTACTGGTTGTTATATCATGGGCTCTTGTGCTGTTATTATAACATGCGTCCGCGTGGGGAAGTCAGAAACCGCGATTTGCAGCATACGGCATGTGAGTACCTAATATTTGCTTCGGGGAGTAAATGCGATGGTCTGACTGCGTGACGCTGAGTTTGAAAACCGGAAGACGCGAGTTCCAAAGCTAAGGCGTACGAATGGATATCTAATTATTTAATTTTCTGATCGCGAACCTTGACCTATTTATGAGCTCTTATTCCGTTTTCGTTATAAGTAGGCAGTCAACAATGAAAACGACGATCTGATAAGGAATTATCGCAAGAAAGAGTCACGAAACGCGACAGACGTAATTTAGGAAGCACAAGCCCTATACATGCAGCATCGTGTGATCTTATTCTGCTATTGTTCTTGTATGCATAGGAATGCTCAGTAACGCCTTTACACATCAGCGAAGAACTACACAGTAGAGCTCATATACTGAAGATATTGCAATGAGACTGGCCCTAAACGTTCGAGATTTTTACATCAGCTTGGGCAATAGTCTTTGACTTATTGATTGATTGATTGTATGAGTGAATGACTGACTGACTGACTGATGACTGACTGACTGACTGAATAACTGATTGATTGATTTGCTGACTGATTGATTCGTTCATCTAGGTTAGCTTCTCAAAACAACCCAATGGCTATGACAAACTCCGCAGTGAAAATAATCAGATTAATTACAACCACCTGCCACACTTTAACGTGACAAAAACATGGTAGGCGCACAGTCCACTTCGCTCTCTGCCACTTTTCACTTCCCATCTCTCTTCAAAAATCAGGCGAAGGGCAAAGAGAAAGGTCTAAAAATGCGCGCTCAGACAGCACGTGAGCGCCATCGAACTTTTCTATTGCTACAGCAACGATGTGAAAATGAAAGCAACAGTCAACAGAAAGCTTCACGCCTTCTTCTCCCATTTACGAGAGACGCTCATCTGTTCAACACGTGGGGAATACCCCAGTGAGAATGAAAGAAACAACGCGCCGTGATTGTTTGGTGGCTATGGTGTTCGGCGGCTAAGAACGAGGTCGCGGGATCAAATCCCGGCCGCGGCGGCTGCATTTCGATGGGGGCGAAATGCTAAAATGCTCATGCACTTAAGATTCAGGTGCTCGTTAAAGAACCCCAGGTGGTACAAGTTATTCCCGAGTCCCCCCATTACAGCTTGCCTCATAATCAGATCGTTGTTTCTCACGTAATAATATAACTCTCAGGCGGAACAATTGCCGGCCTCGATCGCTAGGCTAAACCACGCCTGTAACTACACCACACCACCACCATCGCTCTCTCAACGCCTCGTGAAAGACTATAGCCAATGATGAGACAGGCCGCGATTGCCGATTGGTTTGAAACGCTTGGGGCAACTTGAAGAAACCAAATTAATTTTCAAGGTTGAGGAAAGAGCTTTTCTAGCGGTAACGTTAATGGTTGATATCGCGTGAATATGACGAAGTTACGGCACCAAGAAAGAAACAAACAAGGCCAGCAGTTAGCGCTTATAAGCAGATTTTATGTGTGCTGTGTTGCTCGTCTTGCCGACAAAAACGTGCGAAATGGCCCAAGAGCACACTGAGATTCTCTGGAACGCAGCCCCATCGTCGTACAATGATCAACTCACATCTTTAGAAAAGTTCCTTGCTGGCGATATTTCACAATGATCTACAGAAAGCTTTGTTGTCTATATTCGGTTTTGTTGTTGCTCATGGGCATTATGTGCACCGTTCTGATAGTGCATCGGCGTGCAAGAACGGAACGTGGTTTTGGCTGTGCACATTAGGTGCTCTTTAAATATATGCGCTTTCTTTTCTTCCTTTGATATTTTTATCATGCTTTGTTTTCTCATTATGAAGTATTACAGGCACGCCATCAACTGCGTTGAACTTTTCTTGCTATTTTGTTGCCATACTATCATAACCGATCATTGTTACCGTTGACGACTCTTGGACAATATTCATTTACTGCGTCCACTCCTCGGTGCTAATTTGCGTAGTGTTCATCCCCGGTTATTATCTACGTTTCGGCAAAATGCAAGTTCAACCCCTGCTATAACATGTACAAAATAACAAGGTTGAATAGTACTATTATCAAGATGCGTTATGTCTGTGTGTAGTACCGTGCTCTTCGAATAATAAAAAGGCAGCGGATCCAACGAGTTCGAATCTATATAACGCGAAACTTTGTGTGAGCGCATAAAAAGTCGAGACACGAGTACACGCACACACGCACGCACGCACAAGTGGAGACGCACATAAATTATACTGAGTATTTTGTTAAGCGGAGTTGTTGATTACTAGCGAGTATGACGGACGCCTTGAACGAATCATGGTTTCAGAGGCAGCATTTGCATACGTACGTAGCGCAATTCGTATCCCCATTCTATCCGCATAAAGTGTTTACTTCCTCATGACCATGCAGCCGAGGATGCGCGGAAGGCGAGCTTTCCGGTTCTTTTTAAATGCGAAGTATTTCTTGCCGGCGTGGCTCTGTCTGTTGTCCCGCGTCCCACACCTCCACAGCGCATGCGCGCCCCCTCCCTCTCTCTCTCCTCTCCTACGCTCCCCCTTTCTCTCCTCTAGGAATCCTTTACGGAGCGGCGTACGCGTCCCACATCACCACAGCGCATGCGCGTCTTCTCCCCCTCTCTCTCCTCTCCTACGCTCTCTCCTTTCTCTCCTCTAGGAATACTCTACGGAGCGGCGCCTGCGTCCAACACCCCCACAGCGCTTGCGCGTCCCCTCCCCCCCTCTCTCCTCTCCTACGCTCCCCCCTTTCTCGCCTCTAGGAATCCGGAGCGGCGCGCACGACAGGTGGTACGACAGCTGCATACTCTGCTGGGGACGCCACGGTAGTTCCGCGGTATGGAAATGACGGAGCGCGCGCGCCTCATTCTCTCCTGTGCAGCGCCGCGATGAGCGCTCGGGCCGCTGCCGCGAAACCATCTCCCGCTCAAGCTAACCATCTCCCTGCTGCTTCGCATCCACACATGGTTCCCTTTCGCGGGAGATGGAGTAATTTTTTTTTCTAGAAACCACTGGGGCCGCGGATGCTCAGTGGCGAGCGCCATCTGGTGGGGGTACAAAGAACCCAGGGGCACGCGAGGCGCGCATAGTCCACTGTGATTGGTTGGCCTATTCGGCAAGAGGACATCCAGGCCGCAGCCACTGTCACGAAACCCGGGGGAGGTTCGCAAAAAAAAGAAACAAAAAAGAAAAAGAAAACTTAGCTTTTCAAATACAGGAAACTTGCAGCAATTGTTCGTGTTCTGTCCAACCTTCTATAGTGCGGCAGTATGTCGCATGTTGCGCTCTACTGCTTCCAAAACGTTACTAAGGTTTTTGCTACTGCCTTGTGATATTGGTCCAAGTCAGTTTGTTAACGTTGATATTTTGCACTCGTGGTTGCGACATATGCTGGCCAGCGGTTGAAAAAAAAATGTCTGCATTATT
This sequence comes from Dermacentor silvarum, assembly GCF_013339745.2. Classification (NCBI taxonomy): domain Eukaryota; kingdom Metazoa; phylum Arthropoda; class Arachnida; order Ixodida; family Ixodidae; genus Dermacentor; species Dermacentor silvarum. Next base: position 107,221,701 of record NC_051159.1, on the reverse strand, counting down.
AACCATTGTTCAAATAAATGAAGCGTGTCTGCAGTGATTGTCAATTTGCATTGCAATGGGGTACTTAAATTACAATGGGGTACTTACATTACAATAATGGCTAAATGCATTTCGATTGGTTACGACAGGCGTTATTTCTTCTGCCGCCTGTCGTGTATTTTATAATTACATCCGGATATTATTACTCACTGTTCTGTGATGTTCTAAGAGTATAAGAGGGGCATTTTCACAAAGTGAGGACTTCATAACTGCACTGTGCAAATAATTAATTACAAGCATCGTGATGTAATGTATTTTTATGCGCTGAGGAAAAGCCGATATCCCAGGTCGGGCATCGCTAGTATGAGCATCGCTACCGTATACTTGCTGCGTTACGAACCGCAGACGTCTAAAAACGGAAGTTAGGCTTGAAACCGCAGTTCGCAAGATGGTCAGCTCTCAAGAAAAAATACGATTTAACAACCAAAAATTATCAACAAACAAATATAGGTCTCATTAACGGAACTGTATTCGCAAAAAAAAAATGATTTAGATTACGCGCCGATCATCATGTATCATGCTGCGGATGCTGCCCCTACCCCATACTTTCCCCTATTTGAGCAGAATCTTTCATTTACCACTCACCGGTAGCACTGGTTTCGCGGAACCTTGATGAAAACTTACACCAATTAGAATGCCACGCTTAGGAACTTTAGCTTTCGCGTCATCTTAGCTCCATTAGAGGAGCATGAAACTCGAGTGCTCAATGCGTGCGTTCAAAGTTCGTGCACACTAGCTCACAAACAATGTGTTTCTAAAAATATCACATCTTCGCTGCCTTCCTGCACTAAAGGAGCAACCTGATATCTATATTGTAATGAATCAAGGGAGACCCAGAGACAGCACCCGTTCCTGGGCCGGCAGTTCTATTGCTCGCTTCGTTGTCTTCTCTCTCTTCGCGCCCGCTTTGCGAGCGCCTGAGCCCAAGTTCACTTCATCTTCACTATATATACATATATTCCTGGAAGCAGCCCCACTAACCCTTATGAAGTCGATGGAAAGCAAGAATGTTACCCGAACCAAAAAGAAAAAAAGCAAACGTTCCACTCAGTGAGAAGGAGGTTGTTGCGCTGGCAGCTGTAAACCGCAGTTTGATGGTTTCGGCGCTATATACGTAAACCCGCAAACTGCGAGGGTAAGGAAAGCTTGCGCGGGGCGTCGAAAATTCCGGGGGCGCTGACGGAAAACGAGAGTTTTATTTTGCGCAAAGCGCGGAGGAAGTCGTCTTGGCGACCACACGCGCTGTTTTCCATTTTGCTTTCTTTCCCGAACGTCCCCACAAAACGGGCGGGGTAGTCAAGGAACACCAGAGAAAGTAATCGACCGAAACAGCCGGAGCACAGATATGTTCGAGCGCTAAACGTTAAGAATCCCCCGTCCGGCAACAGTGACACTATAACGTCAGGCTTCGTTCTTACAACTGTGTCGTTTTTTTCTTCTTCTTATGTTTTCGGATTCCTCAGCCTTTTTTTTTTTTTGACCCAAAACCTCAACAGCGAGAGCACAACAACGAACATAACAACACGTAGACGACAACGGGACGCAGTCGCGGCTACACTGCTGTGGAAACGTCGGCAGCGCGCGCGACAGAAAAACGCGCGCTCCCCAGTTTACAACCTGCGCACGCACGAATGGCTCGGTAATGAAGAGCGAGATGCGACTCGTAAAAACGACGGCCTCCCCCGCAGCGAAATTACGCACTGGGCAAGAAGTCGTCCTAGCCGCTCGCTCACGACACAACGATCGGTCGGCGCGCGGTAACGACTCCCTTCAAAATCACAGCGCCATCTCCCCTCCACATTGCCCTTTCTCGTTTTTATTCAAAAATTTTTTTCATTCATTTTTTCTTTTGTTTTGTAGTTAAGTCTAAGGTAGTTCGTTTTTTTCTTTCTTTCTTCGATGCATTCTTCTTGCTTATTAGTGCCTCTTTACGTTCTGCGCTGAGAGCTTTGCGCACGAGAGACGGCGACGTCCCGGCCAGCAAAAATGAGACTTCGACATGGAACTACCGTACGAAGGACTAAGAAGACGAAAGAAAAACAAAACAACAACAACAGAAAACGAGATCGAAACAAAAGTAAAGCAGCTGAAAACAAAAACAGGAGCAAGCAACGCCTCTGTACACGGACAAGCGGGGGCTTCAAATCATACACCTCGTGTTGTTCGCCCGTCCGCCTTCTATTATTTCTTTTTCCTTTTTGCCTGCGAAGTGGGTGCCCGTGAGTTCGTCTGCGCACGCTTTTCTCGGCGTATTTTCGCGCCGCGCTCCTAAAAACTGCCCAGTGGCGCGGAGGGCCAACCTCGTTTTATGAACTCCTCCATCGATTTCAACTCGCCGTTGCCGTGTTTCCTCGCTCTCCGAGGTCGCCCAATCTTTGACGCAGCGCAATAATAGTAACAGGGCCAAAAAAAAAAGAAAGAAAACACAGCGCCAATAAACATCACGCGACTGAATGAAAAGTATAGGAAGAAGAACACGATAGACGAAGAAACGTGTAAAGAATCACGAAAGAAAGAAAAAAAATTTATCCTACACAAAAAGTGGTAGCTTTCGCTTTTGTTCTCGTCGCAGTCGCCGTGCTTACGTCCTTTTCTTCTCTCTTTCTGCCTTCGCCACGTGGGTCGTCGTCGCCGTCACCAAACGCGCATCGGGCACGAAAGCGCACCGTGAAAGCGCCAGCCCTCCACTGTCGCTGTTGCTGCAGCGCGTTCTGATCTTTTTGCGTCGGCTTTGTTTGACGAGAGTAAAATTTGTCGTCGTTTTAGAGAGTCAATGGGAATGCGCACGATCTTTATTTACGTTTCGCTTTTTGCGAGATGGACGGTATTGACAATGCCTCATCGTGTTCTACTCCAACCTCCCCCCCCCCCCCCCCCCCCCCCTTCCCCCACTCAGGCGCGCAAACGTGACTTTAGTTTTTCTCATACTTCGGACGGGGTTGCCATCGACGGGAAGGAAGGTCGCCGAAAAGTGCATCGATAAAGGAGCCTGCCGAGAAGCCAGGTAGGGAGGGGGACGTGCCTGTTCCTTGAGCCACTGTTCGTCTCCTGCCGCGCTTCTACTCTGCGAGAGAATTTCAGCTACGTTTTGTAAAAATGTATAGAAATAAATTTATAATGATGATGATGATGATGATGATGATGATGATTGAGTGCGCACACGCTTGTTAGCTCGTGCCCGTTCACCCTGAGTACCGTCTTGCCTTATGCATGGCTGTGTTTGTATTCCTATATTTTTGCGTGCGTGCGTGTGTGCGTGCATGTGTGCGCGTGTGTGTGTGATGAGAGACATAACTGATATGTAATAAACGATGATTGAATAATTATTTAATTGAGTAACACAAACTGAAATTCAACGCTGTGTCGTTTACCGAGTGCTCGAACAATTGAATGACATACCTGCACCAGCGACTTACTACTAACTGGTTTCCGAGCGTCTATAGACACTCACCTTGTAGCAGCTCAAAGAATGAACATGGACACGAAGAGACGATGCAATCGTTGACAGTACCTGTGTCGTCTCTTTGTGTCCATGTACTTTCTTTGCGCGGTCACACGAAGAACGCTGTCCAATTCGCCTAGCTCTCTATTCTTGTGCGACTCTCCCACAAATTCAAATACAATGAATATAAATTTACAACTATCAAGCTAATGTTTTCTTTTTTTTTAATTCTCCTTGGTGAATGGAAAGGCCAAGCATGCCGTCTCCCTACACTACATTTGTGCATGAAATTCGTCAATCAAAGTGACCTTATCCAATGTTCCGGCGGACTTGCAATATGTTTTGTTGGTCTGCATCTGCTGGTTGTCTCAGATACAGACACTTAAGATCGTGCTACATTTAGGTGTCGACTCCTGCTTGAAGATTCCAGACATTCATGGTACGTGGAGGAAAACCACCTGGGTTCAAGGACTTCGCTTCTGGTTTTGTATGAGGTACGGGCCGTAACGAAGCACTGTAAACAACATTAATGGCATGCGCGAGGATACGCATGCTTTTGCCGGCTCTGTATTTGCGTATGTTCACGATGCCTGACGTCCCATCCTTCGCCCTAGATCCGAAATTGTATGTAGAGCCTTCAAGGCCACAAATCAGCTTATAGTTTCTCATTCGAAGTACATTCTGTCTCTACATGAAGTGCGAATTTCAATATTGCACCTGTTATCGGTGTTACGTTAGCCACACCGCAAAGCCGTGGCAATTCAAGAAAACGTGTACATACCGAGTCGTAGCGGGCCGGCGCGCCGCGTTGACAAGCGCGCCACGCCGGAGGCCTCTCAGTGGTGGCAACACATGCGGTCAGAGCGCGGAGTTGGGCTCGCGCCTCCTGGACTGGTGTTCATCGAGAAGAGCCACGCAGGGGAGTGTGGACACCGGCTATTCTGCCGCTTTGCCTGTGGCCCGAACTGCTCCTGCGCAGATAAAGGAAAGAAGACGAGGGTCAGAGCACCAGTAAACTGTTTCGCCGCAAGATACTAATTCCTGACTTTAGAATAACTAAGAACGCGGCGACCATTCTCTACGGAACGCGCTCTGATCAATTTGTCGCTGTTTCACAGTCACACAACTTTGATTGAGCGAACGTTCATTGCAGATTAAATGGTTTTCACTTGTCTGGCGAGGTACACTGAACCGAGGTAATGATTCCCGTCAGTTGATTCCATTTTTTTTCTTATTAATCACCGCACAGGACCTGGGGATAACGTAGGCGGAACACCGCTCGGATTACTGAAGAAGCGCGAAAAGGAATAGAAAAGGAAAATAATTGTTACATTATGCAGGTTATGTACTGCCAACAAAGTGAACACTGCCTACAGGTACGCGTTTTTATGCTATGCGATCTTCGGTCGGCTCTAGGGTCTGCAACGTATAACGGGGCCCGACAGCAAAATTATCTATAATACGTGCGCATACACAAAGAGTCAAAAGCGAACAAATCGCGACGTTCTCAAGCTCCATTGAACATGCCTGAATTTTTGCGGTTGTCAATATGCTAGAAACATCATCCTGGGCTAAATGCAGGCAGATTTTCTGGTTGCAGGCAGTGCTGTACATAACATCTAGAAAACAGTGTACCATTGCCAAGGGCCCACAAACAGGAATGCAAACAAAATACGGCACTTGAAGTCTCACTAACAACAGAAATGAAGAAAAAAAAAATGTCACAGTTTCGCACTAAGGGCGAAGCATTCAATGCGATAGCAACACAGCAATGTCATACGAAGTAAGGAGAGCGGCTTTGGTAGCAATATGAATTGTAGTAAACATGAGCTGATTAAGTAAGCAGGTGTGCTGCGGCGTAAGTATACCGACATGAAGAGAGACTCGATGACCACGAGAAGGCGGTGTTGAGAAGCGCTTCCCGTGGGCAGCTCGTGCGAAGGGACACACCTGTAGCGCTGCACTGCCGACCCGGGCAGCATTGCATGTGTAGCGTGCGTTGGAAAATGTGGCCCGACTATTACTAACTGATTGAACAAGCGTGGTGTGAGCGCGCACAGACAAACATGAATAGATCACACTGAATGACTGCAGACAACGACTGTCAAAACGCCGGCAGCAAGCGCATACGCCGCAGCAACGGGCGAAGGTACGTGCGGTCTATCGCAGCAACGGAAACTGAGCGGCGAATGCACGGCGCATAAAGGTCAGAGCCGTGTGGAGATAAGCGACGGTGCGAGCGAGCGACGAGCGCGGTTTTTGGCAGAGTAGAAGTGCACCCCCCCCCCCCCCCCCCCCCCCGCTCCCTCCGGCGCTGGCTTCCCGCTTCCTTGCTTGCGCGTGGGAGATTGAGTGCGTTCGCTCTCCGTGATAGCGCGCGTCCTCGCACGCTTCCGCTCGGGCATACGGCGCGCAGCGAAGATTTAATCAATAGGGAACCTCACGACGACGGCGACGGCAGAAATCCGGTTGAAGTGTCCATATAATTGCTATCGCAATAATAAATTCTGACACACTTTCACTGTGCACGCCCTTGATGGGACACCTAAAACAAATTGTTTACGATATCGAAATACTGTAAAGCTGCGGATATAGTCTGGCGTTACGAGCGTGCCACGCAGCGGCCGGCGATACGCTATGCCGGATACAGTGACGCTACGCCGGCGACGCCAAGATCAGCCGAAAATTTGCACCCTGTGTCGTTCAGCGTGGTGAACCTGGCCCGCAGTATCGCGGCAATCAGCTGTTGCGGCATCGCATGCGCACAAGCCCGCGGTGACCGAGCGCTTCTGCGTTTGGCGAACGCGTAAGCTCAGCACAATCTCTACGGTGCCGCCGAACTATAGGCCAGCATGCTGTCGGCCAGCCAAGATAGCGCGCGATGCGCTCTGGTCTAGCGGCTGCGGTGTGAGACAGGACATGCTCTATTCCCGCGCTGGCAACGCGGACGCGTGCCGAACGCCGCCAGTCATGCTGGCTGCGCGGTGACGCTGGACTGTAGAGCGTCCACTTTGCGCTGGCATAGCGTAGCGGCATCGCGCGTGACGCGCGCCCGTGTTACGCCGGACTATATCCGTGCCTTAGCAGTTATTTACTAACAACCAAAGGGATATATCATACGTTTAACAGCGAAGCTGTTTAAGCTTGGCGAAATTCCGGTGCGTAATGCTAAACTGGTTGAGCGAGGTGGAGCCACGTCTCTCGCGAGCATATATCACGCGCTATGGACAATGACGTCAGAGCTGCGCTGAGCACGTGCTCAGCAGAGTCATGTGACCGCGCTAATGAAAGCGTGCGCGCGGCGGCGCCCGGGCACCTCTTCGTTCTACCAAGATATGGCTCGACCTAAGCGCACCTTGACGCCGGAAGAAGAGGCTGCCCGACTTGAGAAGCGCCTTCAAGCCAGGCGGGAAAGGAATCGCCGTGTTCGTGCCGATCCAGCCTACCTCGCCAACAAAGCCCCCGATATGCGACGTCACCGAGCCGATCCGGAATGCCGAGAACGCGTGAATCAAGCCAAGCGTCAACGCCCAGTCTTGCCGTGATAGCCTCACGTTGCCTAGAAAAAGCCAAGTTAAGCCACGTTAAGCCTACATCAACTAGTTGCTAAGGAACGTCGCCCAGCTCCGCTGTTTCTTCAGACTTGGCACCGCTAGTGTCAAGCTGGCCGCATTTTTTGTTTTCGAATCATAGCATTTGAACATCCGCGGTGCAAAAAAATAAGGTAGAAACATTAAAACAGTGTCACTCAAGAAAGTTCCGCTTGCGCACGAATATCGTTGTTTGCAGGTATTAGTAGACTAAGCCTTTGGCTCTTTGCGAAAGAAAATATTGGCGTGACTCTAACCTGGGAATGCCGTTGAAGCGCGGTAGCGAAAAACGGATGCAAGCACCTAGCTCGGAGGGTCTGGCACACAAACTGCTTGAAGCAGGCAATATTGGAGCGCCGCTGGCCGCAAAAGGCTAAACGTTTTTACAGGTCACACACAACGTCCCAGGCCTGTCATAAGCCGTGCCACAACCATGACACATATAAGCGTATGGTTTGTTGGCGCTCTAGCATAGGTTCGTTTACATAGACCTTAAACGTATGGGTCAAGTCAGAAGTGAGAGCGAAATGTGGACAGTTGGGCCCGTTTACATATATCCACCCGCTTCCGCCTCAGCGGCAGCTTGCGCCAAAGAGAAAAGAACATTGCTTCCGAACACAGTGGTCTTGGTTACTCGCTGCCAGCTACCAACCCGAAGCGCTCGCGTGTACATTCGGCTTGTCAAGCGGGTTCGCTTGAGTCAACCTAACTTGTGTGAGCTGGGCGAACGCAGGCACACTTAGACAGACTGGCTAGTATTTATACAAGCCCGGCAAACAAGCTTTAGCCAGACAGGATGACTCGGACCGTTTTCTTTGGATTCGTGGAAAAGCCCCGGCTGAAAATGGAGGCAGTGGCTTGCGGATTGTTCACGTTTGTTTTGCGGCGAGCTCCGGCGTGAATTGATCCATAATCAGTAGATATAGCAACAGTGAATACTAAGATGTCTCATCGGTGGTATCCGCTGTTTAATAGGCGACGTTCCCTTTGTACTCTCGCCTATTTTTGCCATCCCGAACCCTTCGCAAAGATATGTCAAAGGGGAAGGTTGACGCGTGGTTCATGTTAGGTCGTAGGAGAAAGCCAAGAAATATTATGTATATTGCAACCGGGGCCGTTCCCGAAGGAGTCACAATGTCGCACAGCGTTTACACGTAGCGTTAGCTGTTACAAAGGAAGAACTGAGAAATGTACGCCAATTCCGAAGACGGTGGGCTCTAACACAGCCTCTCAAGTCGTGTCAGCAACTCACTAGGAAAGAATGGTAGAAAATGGCACGTTCACATTTTTTTATAAGGAACTTGTTGATATACTACGCGACGGGGTTAGGCGAAAGGCAGTGGTAAGACTGTGGCCGAGTCGAAACTGCCACGCGCGCACGGACTCTAACAATGTGCCGCGCGCGCCACATTGTATACAAGAGCTGGTTGGCGTTGGCATGACCGAAGCATGCGCGCGATTGTGTCCTATTGGTTAGAACATCCGGATGTTGTGTCGGGAAGCCAAGGTTCATTTCCACCATCGGGGACTTGAATTTCTTTTCTATTTAAGAGGCCCCTAATAATTAGGGACAGGAACCGATCACAAGGTGCCAGGAATGAGCCAAAGAACACTTAGCAGTAAAATCAGAACACGGGTTTCCACTGATTTGTGGATGAATCGGCCGAGCCCTTGAAACGGGTGGGAAATGTTTGGTTGTTTTGTGCTGGCGGTGACACTTGCAAGACGGCGGTGCGATTATTTGTAAGGTTTGCCGCACTGTCACCTGATGGAGCCACGAGCAGAAAACCACGCTAATGCGCGTTGCAATACATCAAATTTCGGCAGTAAACAGAATTAATCACGACTGCTTAACGCATGTTTTGCGTTTCTCAACGCGGTGCTTGCGCTGGGCTGTTGACTCAGTGCTCCCACAGACGAATGTTGCAGTTTCGAGGGTTCGGCATTTACAGAATTTGGCGATGGGGGTAACAGACGGTAACGTCGTTTCTAAGTTGGAAATTCCTTAATGGATAGCGCTTAAAGACGCAAGTGCTCAACCTCATATGTATGAAGCTATTGGTGACATTAAACGTTATGTCTTTGTGGTTCACGTAACTGGTGTTTTAGAAGCATTAGCCTACGCTAGTATGCATAAGTCCGCGCTAATGCGCTGAACGCCTCGTGTCACACGCTAACCACAGAAAAGAAATTAATATAGCCCGACTTTATGTCAATGATCTAATGTAATAAAGGCGGCGTTCTTAAGTTACAAATATATTGCGGGGTTGTACGTGCTAAAAGTACGATATGCAGTAGGAGGCCCAGCGTAGTGGGGGACTGCAGATTAACTTTGACTAGCAGGGATTTAGCATTGCACGGTACGCGAGCATTTTTTTAATTTCATCTCCATCTAAATTCAGCTGGCGTGGCTGCGAAACGAACCCGCGACCTCGTGCCTAGCAGCGTAACGCCATAACCGCTAAGCCACCACGGCGGGCGCACCTTTCTTTCTCCACCATTTCCGCTTTCCTTCTCCGCTCTTGTTCCTGCTGCGTTAAAGCGTGCTTCTCCTTCAACAGAGGGTCAAAAGGTGAAGCAAGCTTACAAGGAGGCGCGCTCTTCATAGTGTAATCTCATTCTGTTCCCCGAAGCGCTGCCGATATCGAATTACTCGCAATATGATGGCAGGCACCGGTTTCGGCAATAAATATTCTCGTTCCCCCTTTTTTTCTACTTTTCGCATCTTCCAGCTCGTTTGAAGAGATAAGATGGAGTAAGCCTCACTGAGCCCCCTGCCCCAACAAGATGATGGGTGTAATAACGCAGCATTGTGCTTCAGAACTTTAAGCTTGTGGTCTTTGGCAGAACGTTTTTCGTGGTATCTGTAATTTCCAAGACACGATCATGATTGTGTGCTGCCTTTATTTTGCAGCGAAGCTGTCAAGGTGAGTTTCGCAACACGTTTCGTGCGGCAGTAAAGGCCAGAGTGCAGCGGCGTGCTCGACATCAAATGTCAAAGGACTTTCCAGTAATGAAACGTGCGTCGGAGTGCCGAATTTTCCCTATTAGTTACCAATTATTATAAAATAAAGGTTACCTTGCGTATACATCACTCCAATAGACAACATCTACTACGCGTTGATCCAGTAATGCGTAATGTTTGTTTCTCTCGTAGCGTTTTACCAGCTACACATTGGAGGTCAGTTAGATGTTTGCACGGCAGCGGCGGTGAGAAATGGTGTGGTACGTATCACGTGTCAAGAAAGCTGGCAGCAATGCAGCCTGCGTGAGAGCACTGAAGTTGCCGTATGATAAGGGCGTCGGTAATGAAGCATCACTGTCAGTGTGCCAGCAGACAGACCCTTAGTACTTCCGACGAAGGGTGTGCAAACGAGCTTACGGGGATTCGCTATCTTTGATGTATCAGTCTCTAATATTGGCATACATCTGAAAAGCATCCCCCCACCCCCTTTTCTTTAATCCAGAAATTGTGTAGTGCGTATTTAGTTTGTTTCACGGGGAAATATGATGACGACGATCGCAGAGATTACGTCTTGTATTTGTTAGTTTGGCTGACCTGTATCAGTAAATTCGTTACAGTTTTATATTAGCGAAAAGGCTGAGAAGCGATATCAGTATATCCATTATTCAGAGAGTATGCCAGAAATGTGCCCAAAGTAATACTAGAAGTAAATAGTCACAGAATAAGCCTCCATGCAAAAATTCCGCAAAATGAATACTATTTTTTTCGCAGACACTCATAAATGCTGCAGAATAAAAGACGTACGATGGTTTGTGACTTCGAACAGTTGTCAGGGATCTTGAAAGCTGTTCCTTTTTAACAGCCACAAATAAGCATGTGAAGTGAGATACTCTGTCCTTGGCATGGATATCGCAAAGTACACAGCCGTCAACTTCAGGAGGAGGAGGAGAAGAGAACATAGGGACTATGGAATGATTTTAAGGACGTTAAGCGAAAAAGCGTCTGGTTGGCTACTCCGGCTGCATTTGAAGTTTGCAAAAATTGCGGTGCAACGAGATTTTTTTACAGAAGTAACATTGACCCGTACTTCGAATAAAAGGTTACTGTTGTTGAGCCTCGACCAAAACAACTCCTAAATTATGTAACTTCAAACAAAAACTCTCTCTCATATCTGAAACCGGCGCCACCTCCAATGTTTCAATTTTGCGTGACTGTGTTGTGTAGGCTACGTCTGCGCACGCTAAAAGCGACTCATTTGTTGTTGCAAACATCCAGCCTAACCATCAAGTTTCCCTTCATTTATTTTCAGCTTGAGGGGCCATTGAAACCAAAACCTTGTAGATAACGGAAGCGCTGAGTTAAAAGCCCATTTTTCTCGACTACCGTATCCTTAAAAGGTCTCTACTGCGTGCATATCTGGCTAAAACTTCCTATTAAGAAACGCTCGGGACGCCGACAAGGGCAATTACTGGAGACAACACGGTGTAATTCCTAACTCCGTTCTATCCTATTCATGAGAGCAGGAAACCTGTAGCTCGCGGGCAACTTACTCCCTTATCACTTCGCCTTAAAACAAAAAGAAAAGCTATGAAAGCGGAGAAAGTACGAAGGTTTTGCACGGTGGCATCTCTCGTTCGACCCCGGTGAGCAAGCGCGCCGCCGACGCAATTTGCGAGAGTGAAAAGCGCGTCCGAGCGAGCGGTGTTGATGACGCGCCCTGTCATCGCTCGCGCGCTTGGAAGCAAGGAGTGAGGGAGGTATAACATGATTAGGGGCCCCCCAGCAGCGGCCTCCATTGAAACGCGCTGCTCGCAAACGAGCTGGCGGGGGGGTCGTCGTCTCGCAATCACCACGGGCCGCGATAGCGGCGGCCGTCCCGTCTCCGACGCGCGATCGGCGCGGAGGACGCGTCTCGCTCCAACACGCGCGACGTGAAGCCACGCGAGAGCTCATCGATCTCTCGGAGCGCCGGGCCGCATTTATTCTAAGCGCGCTGCCCCGTCCTACATCGCCTCCCTGCCTCAATTTTTTTTTGTTGACCCACTCCTTCCTTACCCTCTCTTACTAACTCACTCACTCCTCTCTCTCTCTCTTTCTCTCTCATTGAGATTTTTTTTTTTTTTTGTGCCTTCAATTCCATTCCGTTCGATATTCAGTGCGACTACACGCGAATGCCTGCTTTCCCTGCAGCACGCGGCGTAGTGATTCAAGCATGGAAGCACGCGCGCATGGCCTCGAAGAACTTGATAGGGTTTCCGCGAAACCCGGCCGCGACGGCGACGCAGCGTTCTCGTTGCCGACGGCTCGTTTTTCCCGATCCTCGATTTCCCTTTGCTATGTATAAGCGCTCCCAAACACTCTGTCCCACCTTCCTCCTTCACTCACGACCACTGTTGTACCCCCTCCCACTAGTGGATTAAGGAAATGCGGAACCGCTCAGTGCACACCCCGCAGTGATCTCCCGTGGAGAACATACACAACAGGCTCGTTTGACTGTCAGTAATACGAAATTGTAGAACGGAAAACAAAATTACAAAACGAAGCGAGCGAGCCTTGGCGCGTACGGTAATGTCCTTTCTTTTACCACGTCGGGATGTAGACGTGAAGTTCGTTTCTGTCATACGCGCGTGCCAAGGACAGGTCTTGTTTGCGACAAGGCTAGCTTCCACTCACTAGGCTTGTGCTTGCTGGTAGCCTCTGTAACGGTTCTTTCGGAAGTCATGTAAATGGCGGAGGGAAGCTCGCGTGCTTGTTGTTGTCAATCGTGAGAATGGAACTCGGTTTCGGGCTTTACCAGAACGTTCAATTTTACTGCTTTACCTACATCCGTACAAGCGGAACATGCGGCACGGACGTTAAGCTTATGTGCTTGACTGATAAGCGGAATATTTAGAGGAGCATCAAAATTATCTTTCTTGATCTCTTCCTGTGCGCATGCCCTTGAAGAGATTGCTTGTCAGATTTGCCAGCGTTCTCTGCCCGTCTACAGCTTAGTAATAGTGTTTTCACACTGGTGGTGGCGGTGGTGGTGATGTTGAATCAGGCGGGGTTAGCCTGGAATACATAGCCGGCAATTGTTCCGCCTGATCATCCTTCGAGTTGAGATCACGGGTGTGTCACCAGGTGTCGATGAGCCCTGTGTCTCGCAGGTTGCCGCGGGCCCTCCGGGGAAAACGACGTCTTCAACGACGTGCGTAAGACCGCTCTTTTGTAAGCTGTCGACCATCGCTTTTCTTTCTGTGTCAAACTGCGGGCATATCCGAATGAAATGTTCGATGTCACCAATGTCACCACAGAAAGCACAGAATGGCGAAGCGCGAAGCCCCGTCTTGAATAACCAAGCTGGGGTGTGCGCGGAGTCGGTCCTGATACGGTATAAGAGCGTCGCTTCTTCGCGGGTAACACAGACTTCGTGGAGATTCTTGTGGATCCCCCTAAAGTGAAGGCGGATCGCACCCTTAGGGTTCTGAAAAGCTTTTGGAGCTTTCACTTTTGGGACACATGTCAGCGCTAGGCGTGCAAGGGCGTCAGCTTTCTCGTTTCCATCAATTCCTGCGTGTGATGGTATCCACTGGAACCTGATGTTAAATACTTTGCTTGTTAGATCGTTAATCTCTGTAACGTTGACTTGGAATCCGTCAGCACCACGACATCTCGCGCAGAAAAGGCCCGTAGTTTCCGCAAAGCTGCGGTGATTGCGGCACTTTCTACTGTTGTAGATGAAACTACGCGATCCAGTCGGCCAGACCATGACACATCAAGGGATGGTACGCAGAATGCCGCTGCACAGCTATCTGTTTGTGCGCACACCGAACCGTCTGTGTACCCTTGTAGGTGGCTTTAAAACGCTGTTCTCAAGTGTTCCAGCACAATAAACTTTGCTTCAGCAGTTGAAATGGTGCGTTTCGCCGATAGGTGGGGTACACTGAGGCTGCAGGTAACTTCCGAAAAGACCATAGGCGAGTCAAGGCTGACTTCGTTTAGGCCATTCCAATCCTAAAAATCGGAAAGTCTTCAGCGCCTGCATGGAAATGTGAGTGAGTTCTTGCTTTTAGCCGCCGGAGAAGCGCCGTGCCTGCGCGGGACTCGCCCAGCCTTAATAGCTGCGTCAGCACCGCCTGAGATGCCAAGAGGCGGAGTGGAAGAGACTCTGCCTCATTAGTGACTTTCTTGTTTGAAGCCGTCTGTGGAATTCCCATTGCCAAGCGAAGTCCCTTTCTGTGCACAGCCTCCAAAAGCTCGAATTGACTCGATGACGGTGATATCAGAGGGCGCTCATAGAGAATGCGGCTTGTTATCAGTGCAGCGTTCAGTTTAAGCATGGACATATAGGATTGTTTCCCCATGAGGTGCACGAAGAATTGAATGCCCTCTGATATTCAGCGTCAGGCGTGTTGACTTGCGTCTCACTCCCGGGAAAAGCATGAAGGCAGATTTTTCCGCTGATAAAGATAGGCCAAGCGTCGATAAGTGGCGTTCGATGGCGGAGATTGCGCCCTGGGCTATCCGGGCCAACGTGAGGCATTTCTCGCCTGATTAGCAAATGATGCTATACTCGGATTTCCATGTCTGATGTACCCTGGGATCGTCCTTTCATTAGGGAGACCAGCCTCCGAGAGGGCTAGAATTGGTATAGGTATGTCTCGAACGAAAAGGCTAAGTTCACACAGACGCTGTTGAATACCGGCGCAGTTCCATTGCATTATTAAGGGCACTTTTAGACGACGGAATGGACCAAGTTTGCGAGAAAGTGCCATTATGCTACTGAGGGTATGTGGAAGTAGAGCAGAGCATTACTGACGCAAGAGCCAGCACTGCTTCCAGCATATCCGTCGTTGAACTCGCAGGCATCTTCGTGACGTGGGAACGTAGTGCCGTGAACAAAGCGCGCATCACATGCTGGCAGTTTTCCAGCTGACTGCTTCCAAGTGGTGCTTGAGGTCGGTTCACTGCGGCCGCATAGGTGCGCTTTTCGGACTCTTTTGGAACAGGTTTCTCAGCGGCGGTGACCGTTTGCGTTGGCTCAATACCTTCGTTTATGGGTGTGAGACGCGGGAAATGAGAAGCGTATTCTCTTTCCAAACCAGTTAGTTGTGGCGCGCTGGGTGTCTTCTTCATGTTCGATGGTGCGCTTGCATTCTTTGGACACAAAACAAACATCTTATTCCTTCGTTGAGCAGCTGTCCGCGCAGGACATCGACCGTATCTAGCAGGATAGTCGCCGCCGCAGTTTGCACACACAGAGTTTTCTTTACTTGCACACGTCTTAAAATCATGACATCCCCCACAGCGCTTGCACCTCTGTTCCCCACGACAGTACTTAGCGATTTGTCCGAAGCGCTGACACTTAAAATAGCGTGGTGGTGTCTCCACGTTTCATGCTGTATTGTTTATTTATGCATACATTCATTGAATAGTAATTCAATAACGCACGTGTGTTAGTAATTTTTGCGTGATTATTTCGCAATTGGCGTGAAAAGGTCTTAGAAGCGCAATAAACTTTACTTGACGTTACTGACTAGGTCCAGTGTTAAACTAATCTGAGCAAATATACACTTTGACTCAAGCTAACTACGTCGAGAATCAAGCTACAGAAAACATAGTCTCCCATATAGCTAGCGCAGGCGTGTACAATTCAGATGATTACCAACTAGTGGATGAGAATAATGATACGCTAATTTGGCAGCTTGTCAACTGGTTCAAGAGTGCGCTCTTGCTACGTACATGTAATCGCTACGGGCACTCTACGACATAAATTTCAAGTCAACGCAACCAACATGTGTTCTAGGCCATTAGGCGCCATTTACTCGACGTTTTGGTCTACGCATGTATCCGTTAAAACAGTTAAATCCTGGGGTTTTACGTGCCGACACCGCGACCTGATTATGATACACGCCGTAGTGGGAGACTCCGAATGTCAATCGCCTGTGGTTCTCTAACATGCACCTACACGAACGTTTTTGAATTGCTCCCCCCTCGAATTGTGGCCGCCACGGGCGGGTTTGAATCCGTGACCACGAGAACAGTAGCGCAACGACCAAGGGCCATAACCGCGGCGGGTATGCCTGTAGCTGCGTACTATGAAGAGGAAAGCGAAGAACCGGGAAGAAATGGAGCGTACTAAGCATGAGTTTAAAGAAGCACGCATTTACGTGTTTCTTCCTGCAACGTACAAAGTACCGTGTTCGGTAATGTACGCTACCCTAATGGGATTCCTGTATACACGTGGCTATGCAGCACAACATCAAAGGGGCTGGCTTTACCACGCGCATTCACCACGCAAGAGTAAAAAAATGATTCAATATGGAAGATTAAAATTTTACCTCGTGCCCCCTCGAACTCGGTCGCTGATCGATCGTCGTCATTTTGACAGTCGGGAGTTAATCGGAAACCAGATAAAGCGAAAGCGCTTCATACGCAAGTAGGCTCCTCGTGAACGTCAACCGATGTCGGCGAGTCATTTCTAGTGCCGTCGGATAGCTGCGCTGTTACCACGGTGAAAACATTAAATTTATCGAAAAGGTAATATGAAACGCACCTTCTACCGAGATTAAACTAGGACCAAGGCGCGACACAAAATGTACTCTCTGAAACAGAGTAATGGACCTATAGCTGCGCCAGGAATAATTACCATGTTTCCGATTTATGTCGTTGTGTTACTATTGGTATTAGTATTAGTAGTAGTATTAGTAGTTGTAGTAGTAGTAGTAGTAGTAGTAGTAGTAGTAGTAGTAGTAGTAGTAGTAGTAGTAGTAGTAGTAGTAGTAGTAGTAGTAGTAGTAGTAGTAGTAGTAGTAGTAACAGTTGTTTTTTAATGACCAATGGCAAAGAACTACCACAGCTGACATCGTGGCTATATTGTAGTAGTAATCGCGTCCTGCCTATTTCGAAAAGTCAATTATGGGGTTTGATGTCCAGAAATTGCACGGTGGGTTATGAGGGAGGCAATAGCTCAGATCTCCGGTTAAATTTTGACTATCTGGGATTCTTTAACGTGTGCCTCAGGCCACGCGGGTGCTGCGGCCGGGAGTCAAACCCAAGACCTCGTGCTCTGTAGCACGCCATAGCCACAGGGTCGATTGAGCCACTACTGTGGGTCGTTGTGGTCTATTAACTGAAAGTACGTGAGAGAAATGGCCGGAATAAGATGAAATAAGTTAGTTGAAGAGGAACAAGATGGAATGATTTACTGTACCCGCACCATAAAAGCATGCCGAAATTCCGCAGAACCCTGGTGGAATGCGTGACATGTACAGTGCCTATACGTATATAACGTCAAAGGCGCCTGTTCTCTCTTTGTCTTTGCTTTTGCTATGATGCGGTTCTACGCTATGCACTATCAATAAAGATGGTTCTGTGCGCTAGGTCCCGCGTTGTTTTTTAATTTGCTTTTTAATGACCGATGGCAAAGAACTACCGCAGCTGACATCGTGGCTATTGTCACGTCGGGATCGGAGGAGCGGGGGAGAGGAGAGGCGTGTACTGGAAGGGAGACTACTGTCTAACAAGAGGGCAGACATCTTCACAAAAACAAAGACATTCACACAGAGCGGGAACACAAGGTCGAGTGCTACAATCAACCGGTTGAAATTACTGCTCATTCCTCTATTTTCTTTCTATGCGATTGTCTTTTATGACCTTTTACTTCCCAAATCACGTAGCAACTATGGCCAACTAACTGTTGGTTTTGGCTACTGTGAAAATGTGGAATAACTTACCTGCTCACGTGAAATCCTCACCTACATTATCGTCATACCAGCGTTCACTGAGAGCTTATATTACTACCTTATAAACTGCATCTCTTCCTTGATGTATTTCTTATGTTGCGTATTATGTACATTTTTTATGTTGTGATGTGTTGCCATAACTTGTATTGCTTTAACACTGTATAAATTGTGTGATCCGTTCTTTGTTCATAACCGCAATTGACGCCTGTTTATTTATATAATATTATGTAACTAAGAACAAGACGTCCCGCTCCAGTTTATAACTGTGGGACCTCTTTCTGTATATTTTCTACTGCATATATGTACCACTAATGAAGCAATAAACTTGAATCTGAATCTAAATCTTCCCCTGCTCTATTATGTCTTCTGACGTTTTTATCATGTTCGAAGAAAATTTCTGTGACATGTGAAGTCATAAAACCAAGTCGCACACAGCACAGAAGATGCTGTGGAAGCAAATATATCGCAATGGGGCATGAGTACGACGGTCAGAACAGCGGTGGCCTGTATCAGAGGTCACTGAAACGTGAACTGGAGGCGTGAAATATTACCACCGCTCACCTCGGTTCACGTTGTCGTCGTACATTCGGGATATTAACGCCTGGATGACGTTGCGCAAAAAAAAAAGCCCCCGTGTCGGTACGTAATCTAGTGCGCCAAAATTGCTGCTCCAGCGTCCACCTTTCCTTTTTCGCACTAAGTGCTAATTAGCTTCACCGTCAACTAAAAGAAAGAAAGGTGAATGGTAGTCAAAAATGGCACAGTGTCGGTTAAGTTAAATATAGTTATAAAGACAGCAGGCTCAGCACTGGCGAACACCCATGGCTGCCACCCTGCTATCATCGTTGCACTCATTTAACTTAAACTTTCTTTGTTGATGACGTCAACGACAGTGTGCCTATTTACGGAACACCACTGCTGGCCATTGCGCTGGATTCCTTGCTGCTCTGTATCTTGTCGTGATTGCTTTTTTATTCTTTTCGTTAGTGACTAATTTCTCGTCGCTCTCATTGCGCGCCGTGCGAGCGTGAGACGAATTTAGACGTTAATCAGCTACTTCGCCTGCACCTTACACTATGGTTCTGCGCTGTCTATACAGCGCTGCATGCGTACGAACTTCATAGTTCCTGCGCCTACGGTGAAACAGCTTATCACTGCTCCCGCTACAAAAATAAAGAATATAAAGAAAGCCAATGTGTCTGTACACTTAAAACCTGCGCGCACCACTCCAGGGGTAAAAACGGTCTCGTTTGCTAAATACGCTTGAGTACCGCTTCGACCGCTAACGTTAGAGTGGCACTCGCGGCTTCAGTTGACGACACGCCATTGTGCATTGTGCTACGGTTCGGGCGAGGCGCAAGACCCTTTCAACATCCTGGCTTTATCGGTGTTGCGCCGGAAGTCATTAAACACGTTACTCGTTCGCGTAGGATGCTATTGCGTATTCTTCTCTTTTTATGTGCGCATTCGTTGTGTTTTGGCTTGAGGCTATGCGCATATTTCACGCGTCGTTGAGTGACACACTCGTCAATGCCTTATCTCCCGTAGGCTGACATGGAGGACGCGAGGGAATTCGGGAGATGATGACGCTCTTTTTCACCTTCCGGATGCGCTAAAGAATGCGGTGCGTCGCTGTTGCATAATGCGGGCTAATAGCGCCGTTGCGTCGAAGCTTGCTTAACAGCGCTAGTGCCTCTGGCAGCGCAGGCGGTGATCACCCATTGTAAAATTGAAAGAAGGCGCGCAATCAATCAATCAATCAATCAATCAATCAATCAATCAATCAATCAATCAATCAATCAATCAATCAATCAATCAATCAATCAATCAATCATTCAATCAATCAATCAATCAATACCTTAATTCAGTCAGTACATTAATTCAATAAGTGGTACATTGCCATTTTTCCTGAAGCAACTAAGCCAGAGTAAAAATTAGAGAGAACAAGACTTGTTATTAAGGCATAGAATTTTTATTTATAATATTATAATCTTACCCCAGCTCTTGTATGCTTACCAAATATGCCCAGCTCTGTGCTGGATGGATGGATGGATGTAAAACTTTAATGAAAGTCCTGAGGTACGCGACACAGCGCGCAGCGGGTCGCTCCCACGTTGGGACAGTCAGGCCATGCCCGACCGCCGCATCGTGGGCCCTCTGGACAGCCCATTGTTGCGTTCCGGCATCGGGGCTCTTGATAGCGGAGAGCCACTTGTCCTCATTTATTTGTTCTGTGCCTCGCAACGAGGGGCAACGCCAGAGCATATGGTCTAAGCCAGCGAAGTCATTGCAGTGCCTGCAAGAACTACTGGCATAAGTGTCGGGATAAAGCTTGTGTAATAAAGCCGGGCTGGGATACGAGCCTGTTTGCAATAATCTGAGGGTCAATGCCTGCGCTCTATTTAACTTCTTGTGAGGAAGGGGAAAGTCTCTCCTGCCGAGATAAAAGTGCTGCGTAATTTCATTATATGTTGTCGGTTGATCTCTGTTCTCCACCACTGCGGGCCGGCCAGGTAGTTCTCCATGGTCGCGGAAAGCGAGACCTCGCGCCTTCGAGTGGGCCAGCTCGTTCAGGTTTGTGGGGCCTCCCATGATGGATCCCATGTGAGCGGGGAACCACGTGAGAGTGTGGGTGGCGATGCTTTTGCCGTCGAGGATGCTACAGCCTTCCGTATACACACGGCGCCAACGCTGAAGGCGCGGATGGCTGCCCTGGATGTCACTGAAGATGTTGGCATGTTTCTCGTCCAGGAGGGCCAAGGCAATGGCCACTTTCTCGGCCGCACATGACGACGTGCTTCGTACCGAAGCTGCGTTAACGGTCGAACCCCTGTGGTTGATGGACACTACTGCGAAATTTTTGCTGTTGCCATATTGGGCCGCGTTAACGGAGGCAGGCAGTTCTGTCGCCCGGCGTAGGAGCGCCACGGCCCTGGCCTTCCTTCTTTCCACGTTGCGCTGGGGATGCATATTGCGCGGGGCGGGGTATATGATGATGTGGTCTTTCTGCTCTTTCGGAAGGCCCTGGTAGGGGTCTTCGACATTAGCCGGGGCGACGCCCATCTCTGCTAGGAGTCGTCTGCCCGCCGTGGTGCCGGAGAGTCTGAGAATCTGTGCCTTTTCTTGTGCTTCTGCAATTTCTTCCAGTCTATTATGAATACCCAACTGCAGAAGTCGGTCGGTGCGTGTGTAGTTTGGTAGTCCGAGCGCGCTCTTGATCCCCCTCCTTATCATGGCATTTAGCTTGTCTCGCTCGGCCCTCTTCCAGGTGTGCATGGCCGCTACGTACGTGAAATGGCATAACAAGAAAGCGTGGACTAGCCTTATCAGATTCTCTTCACTCGGGCCTCTCCTTCTGTTAGCTACCCGCTTGATTAGACCGATGACGCTATCAGTCTTCTTTGCTAGTTTGTGAATAGTGATGCTATTTGTGCCCGCCCCTTCGATTGTCATTCCCAAGATTCTAATGGACGCGACTTTGGGAATCAGATCTCCGCACTTGATGTAGAGATTAATATCGATTTCGGTGGGGGGTTTCCAGTTCTGTGGCTTGTGGCCCTTTCTAGTTGCTGGGTAAGAAAAAAATAACTTCCAACATAAAACCTGACCATATATCGTCGGCTCACCGACATCTCTACATCATATCGATCTGTTAATGGAATGGGGAATTATATTTACCAGGTTATTTCATTTACTTAATTTTTTTTTTGTTTTGGCCACTCAGTATGTTCCACTGGGTTCTTGGCCAATCCCGCAGAATGGGCAGGTCCCACTATGCATACGATCCCTACATAAAAACATGATGTAATATTGGCTCACAGATATACCTAAATCACACCGATCTGTTAATGGAATGGTTAATTATATTCCACGAATTCTTTGAATGACTTGACTTTCCTTGATTTAGCCATTCGTAATGTGCCACTGGTGGTGCTCCTGTTCGTGGCCAATTTGTACCAGAATTGGTATGTGCTACTTTGACACAAGATGTACAGAATCCCTAAATGCTGCTTCATACACGTCATGCTTTTCTGTACATGCACCTGTCATCACCTAATTGTACGCATCACCGTTAGCAGTAAAGTATTAACGCGACAGCGTTAAGGGCCCAGTGTCGCAGAAAACCCGGTGTCGGCGTCGGTGCCGTTCTGTGTAAATTATACTTAGGTAAATGTACGTGCCACGCCTTGCTATTTGACATGAGGTCACCATTGTATCACTAAAGTTGCTCATACCTTGTCTTACATTTTTGACAATGTTATTCCTCAGAATTTTTCAACTAACCGCTTTACTTAAGCTTCGCTTCGCATATATTCCGTTATGTGAGTTGAATCCGCGTAATATTTATGTAAAAAACGCCCGTTCTGGCTGAAAAAGAGAGAAAGCGTAGCTGGGGGGGGGGGGGGGGGGGATGCCTCTGTGTGCCCTCCACTCGGAGCGCAAGTAGCCGGCTTGATATATTTTAATCTATTCGGAAGCCTACAGGCGGTCTTAAACTAATTAATTAATTTTGCCCCATTTTCAAGCGTGTTCTGACCCACAATGCTGGCGAACTTTTCTCTACAGCATTCCGCAGTCAGACCATGCGCGCGTGAGTCTAGCGTAATGTTTTCCATATAAATGTTAAACGATCATTGAAGTCACAGGTGTCGTAAGATGCGTCGTAATAACGTGTTTTTCGTGGAATTACCTCATGCGGTCGTACAAATGAAATAGAAATTTCTAACAAAAACATGCGGCTGACGCAGTTGAGAAGAAAAGGAGTGCCTTAGTGAACCCTGCATGCAGAGGTTTGCCTAGCTGCATGCCTAGAGCACGCTACTCCAGCTGGGTATGCTGAAAAATGAAATGATGTGCACAGGGTACGTCACACACATTAAACATATACGCAAAACGTACCACAATGCTCAACATACAAACATACTCGAATCTCATTAAAACCAGTATCTCTAAGGAAGGTTAAGAGTGCTTTCGTTCGGCGACATGCACATGTAGCGTCTGTCCACGGGGCCAATTGCATGTCGTAGCTAAAGTGGTGACAGTATTTCATGAATATTCAGTGCGGACATTGGGACGGGTCTTTCTTATGTGAATAGCCTGTAAGCACTCAGTCTGAGCTTGTAGATAAGAAGGGCATCACAGGGTGCCTACGCTTTTATGTGGGTCGTGGCCATGAACTTGGTTCTAAATTTGGAACGACTCTGTACCAAAACTTAAGTGGAGAACAAAATCTACGTAACCATGAGTCAGATATTCTGCAGAACTTTCTGTTAACGCGTCACATGTCCATCGGCATGTGACACCGTAACACTGGCTTTAGGCTATTAATTTAGGTAACACAATTTTTTTTTTGGAAAGAAGGCGGTCATAGGTTCTGCTTCAAGCACACAAGTGAGATTTATTATGCATTATCTACATTTTTAATATCCACGGAAGATAATTTTCCGAAACAATCCTGGAATACTAGCTTATCCCAAGAGCAGAATGGTACGGGTCATTTTTTTTCTGACAATCTGTATCGCAGCTTTAATCCAAACATTGAAGTAACCGAAGGCACACGCTGTAAAAAAAAATGTGTAGCGCAAGAGATTGAAGAAGTAGGCCATTCCTGGGGGTCCAACTTATATATAACAATTACTTCACTATTGAAAGATTTGCCGCAAGGTAATATTTTGGCAGTCTACAAGGCTCAACCTTTTAAAACGCTTTAATTGTTAGCTGTTGATGTTGCTGCTCGAAGGGTATTTTTTATTTGTGGAATCTGCCGCAGCAGAGATCACGTAAAATAGTAATAAACTCCCAATAAGTGCATGTAGCCTTGTTTGTTGGGCGGCACAACTAAAATATCGAGATGAGAGGCTTCATCAGCATATCGTTTATAGTCGAACGCAAGTGTCCTTTCCTCGTATTTGCATTCCCTTAACGTTCAAGATTTCGCTAATAAAAATATACACCGAAATACAGAAAGACGTAGGGGTATTGCTCTGTTTACAAACATACGCGTAGACCCTGGACGGTTCCCAGTTTTGACCATTGAAATAGCCCACTCCATTTAGTGACTGTCCCCTTTAAGAAACTGTCCCCGTTAGTGACTGTCCCCGTGGCAAGAAAAGTTATCGTGACTGCGTTCGAAAAACTGGACAATCGCCTCTTCACAGAGAAAAAATTTCTAGGACACTGGTCCAGACGGGTTTCGGCACTCAAGGCCTGAAGTGCTCTCCTCAAGTTCTTAAGGGCTTGTGAATCGTGCGACCGACTTTGAAAGTTGCAGCGCGCAGCATCGCGTTATTGTGTGAATTTCTCCTGTATTTTTTATTTATTTCTTCTATTACATTTTATTCCCTTTAGCCCTTTCCCTAGCACAGGGTAGCCAGCCGGTACATACACTGGCTAAGCTCCCTGCCTTTCCTTCCCATTTTTATCTCTCTTTAGCGGGCAGAAAATACAAGGATGAGAATCAGGAGCGCGATAAAACAGAATCCCGCAGATTTCCAGCACTCTACCCCTGTACTTAATACAACTTTACAAGGCAAGTTTGCAGTAAGTTATACGAAAAAATAGAAATTTTAGTATTAAGACATAGCGCGCCTTTCTTTTGTTCGAAAACGTAAAAAGAGGCCTTCTGTACGTTCGAAACAACCCACGCTTTTTGTTCCGGCGTGGTATAATGATAAGGCACGTGACTGGACGTTTCTTGGTGTCGAAGACTTGCTCCTGTTATCGTGCCTGCGAAATCGTCTATACAAGGTCGTCCCTACAGAACCACAGTCCCGCTATGTACTCATACTGCTGTTTTTCGAGACTTGGCGTGTGCGAGTACTACGTAAATGAGTATTTATTGTTGTCCGTGGCGTTTAAAGTGTAAAACCTAATTGAAGGAAAACACTGTGCGGGTCTTAGGCAAGAAACTTAATTTCCGCATTACGTAAATAACTACTGCCCAGTCCCGCGAAACTCCTAAAATCTGACAAGCCGTGGTCGAACTAAAGACTCAGAAAAGAACTTAGGGCATGGCGTGTAAAAAAAAAAGAAAAAAATCAACAAACAAAGAAGTAGAAGAAGGTATTCCCCTCGTGGCAAAAATTCCTCCAAATTTAAGACACCTCCCCCGGATGCAGCCAGTTGTAAAAAACAGCGGGCCTTAATTTAATAAGGCTTGAGGGAGCCCGTTCAGTAGCCACTTACGCGTGAAAGCTCGCGCGCACTGTCCACATTCTCAGTCGCGGGCGCTCGTTTCCCCCTGCACGTCCCGCAAGCAGAAAACCTACTCAGCGCGGGGGACAGGGACCGCACGTTGCCCCGGCGTCCGCGTATACGGACGTACAGACACACACGGCAGTCACCGACACGAAGGCCGGATAGCGCTACCACTATAGCGCGCCCACCGAGACAAAGACAAAACACACGCAATAGAGAGCGGTCTCTCGGAGAAGAAGAACATCGACGTCTTTTTTCACCTCGGCTTTGCGGGCGTGCGTCCTTGCCGGGCCGGGCTTTGTCGCAGGTTACTACCGGAGCGACTTTTACTGTCGCAGCCCGAGAGTCGTATACGAGGCGCCATTTGGGGGATGTCTTCTCGCCAAGTCCTCGCCTTCCCCCCCCCCCCCCCGCCCTCAACCTTCTCCCACCCAGCCTCTTCTTCGACCTTTCTTGTCGCCTCCCCTTCCAACTCGTACTCCTTGTGCCACGGATTCGCGTGCCTCCCGGAGAAACGCGGAATAGCAGCAGCAGTCAGGGCAGCGGTGGCTCAGCATCGGGTCGATGGCATGCGTTCCTCGTTCCCACCATAAGAGGAAGAGAGAGAGAGAGAGAACAAGAGAACCTCTCGGCATTCCCATGTTCCCTTTATTCCCCTTCTCCCCCAAACACAGCTTCGCGCTGGCCGACGACGCGCGCCTCCCTCGCGGGGCGATCCTGCGGCTGCCGCCGCGGCCTTCTTATATGCGTTGCCGCAGCGGTCTCTGCCCCCCTTGCCGTTTAGGGAAAGAAAGGGAAAAAAACGACGTGCTTTGTTTTGTCCCATTTGCGACCGCCGCCGTCGGGAAACGTAGGGAAAGGAGAGGAGGACAACGAGTGCACTTTGGTTGCCACCGCGTCGTCGCGCCGACGTCGTTCTAGTGGTCGCCGGCTCGGCTGGCGTGTATCTCGCGGCAGCGGGACGTTTGGAAATCGGAGGTTGTCGAAGGGGTGTTGTTTCGGTCCTCGGGCTGCTACCCCCCCCCCCCCCCCCCCCCCCCGCTTCCCAACCTTGCGGGCCCGTGCAAGCATGAGGCAAGCTGCTGTGCTGACTGCTCGTCTCATGACGAGGATGCCTCCTTTTCTTGTCCACATACAGAGACAGTGGTCCTCGTATAGCGCAGCGTATTAAGGGAAATGGGAAATGCGGCAGTTGGCGGATGCGCGGCGCTCTTCAGCCCCGCTTTGGTACTTTTGTCGCTCTCTTCTTTCGTTCGTACTTTTCGTTTTTTCTTGTCTTTCTTTTTTTGATCTCTGGCATTGTCGATCCTGTCTAAAACGACGTTCATCGTCGCTGCTACGATCTTAGTTTCTACGCTTCTTTACGTTTCCCGCTTTGTCTTTGCGCTCCCCGAAGTGTCTCAATGGGTTCGTGGCGAAAAAGAAAAACTCAGCGATAAGAACCCGGATCATTTTCGGGAAATGAAAGCTCGCCTTCGAAAGTGCTGCTGTTAGTCCTAATGCCTACGGTTGCTCCGCGCAATGGTGGCTGCAGCAGACGCCGCAACATCGTATGTACGACAACGACCGTGATGCGGAACCGTGTTTTGACGGATACGAGGCTAAAGGGCACATATGCACCAGCTTGGTGGTACGTCTCTGTAGGTAGGAATGTTCTGTGCGTTACTTTTCAGTCTCGTATATCATTCACACTGTTTATACTTTATACACGGGGGCCGGAACATACAAGGAGCAACGCAGCTTCTCGCAAGATGTACCGGCGACGTCGTGATGACACATTTCCGTGCGGTATGTTAATGAGGAGTGGGTGACTCTGTTCATTTCCTGCTTGAGGCACTCAGTAAACGCAATCGGGAACCAGAAAGTTTGGAAAGAAAGCTGCGGTAAGGTGCGCATAGCGGCCAGGTTTAGATCAAATAAAATTTTATGTGCCCTGACACTGTGACGGGCTAATCTTTGGCTGCGAATATCTGTCCAGTTAACTTTCGTATTATGTAATAATAAGCGCCGCGTTAACATGGACAGTAAGCAAGATAGAGAGGAAAGCGTGACTGTAATACCTGCAACGCTACACGGTGACACGCGGCTAGGGATAGTGGGTAATGAATTCTATTCAAGTATAATCAAGTGAAAAAGAATAACGTTTAGGGCTTTGCGTGCAAAAACCAAGATCTGATTATAAAGCGCGCAGTAGCGTTGGACTCCGCATAAAGTTTTACCTACAGGGGGCTCTTTAACATGCATCTAAATCTATGTCCACGAGCGTTTCTGCATTTTGCCGCCATCAAAATGTGGCCGGCCGCCCGCCATGGCCTTGAGCTAAGCAGCTCGATGCCATAGCCCACTCAGCTACCATGGCGGGTCATATATAATCATCGGGAGAGAGCAAGAAAGAGAAATATGGTTCTGTACGCCATATGGTGATTTGTGGCTCAAGAAATTACACTTTACGTGTTGATTATCTCCTGTTGTCGGGATTTACAAGAAATGGTAACTGTAAAGATACGCTTTTTTATGACGAGTAGAGACAGATATTGTAAACGCAGAGCTTCTCTGCGCGCTGAGTTTGGTCGGCGTAGTAATATTTCATTCGTGAGCAAGCAGATTCGTGAAGTAAACGTTTGTAATAAAAGAACTGAGCATGCTATCACTCTGGCCGTGGAAGCTGCGACGAAGCACGGATTTCAGTGCGCGTGCTCCAAGTCCCAGACTTGCCTGCAAGTTCCATGCAATAAAAATATAGCAAGTCTAGAATTAATCACATAGTGTAGCAGACGAACCAATCTCCATTTGGCTTCCAGCATAAACAATTGGTTATTTTCTTGTCCAAAGGGTAACTCCGCGAAGCTATAGGAACATAAACGACATTAGTATAATTTGCATGTCGACGTCGGCGCGTAATTATATGTCATAGCTTGTCCATGAAAGAATAAAAATGAGCGCATGTCTGAACCCATCCTATTTATCATGCAGAGACAACGCCTGTGGATCAGCTATTTGCTTCTTCAAAAAATGTTGCCGTGTCTCATTTGGATGTCAATGCCCCTACCGCGGGCTTTGATGAAAAGTTGTATAGGGCAGGAAAAGAAATTTAATGAGCCGTCGCGCCCCTCATAAACGTTCCTGATTTCACTTAGTATTTAATTTACAGCGACAACTATTTGCAGCGCCGTCTGTTATTTTGATTTGGAGCTGCTAATGAGCACGTCTTGAATGAGTTGTGTTGTTCTTGTTTCCAAAGAGCACCGTCTCTAATTAGGTCCGCACAATAACCTTCCACATTTACTTCCTCTGGGCGCACGTGTGTGACTAAAATATGAATCTTTGTCTGCACAATCAGTTAGGGAAGCTTCTTCGAGCGACTTTTTGTTATGCATTGTGCAATTTCCTCATTGAACTGTAAGCCCTCTAAGAGCGGCGCAGCCGCCGACGGTAGAGACGGATCTAGATTCAAGAGCCCTAAGTCACGAAATTGCTTTCGTTGTATTCAATGTGGCCGCCTTGTCCTCCACGACTGTCAACTTTTGTCATTTTCTGGCGCAATTTAATCCTCCGCTGCACAAAGAGACGTCCACAATAAAGTTTTGTTTCTATTCACGGTGAGCACCGACCTCGGCCGCTTCAGGTAGATGATGTCAGGTGGAGGGTCCGCACGTCTTCGCGTGTCTGGACATCTTTAACGTAGCATTACGAAATCTTTCGTTGAATATAAATGCCTCTGTGGGCCGCACATAGGCCGTGGTAGTTGCAGTAATAACCCTGGACAGAACTATATAGTCGTTTATTTAAAATACACTTCAAAGTGACTTAAGCTACTTCTATTTTATTTAAAAGTGGGTACGTGCTTGTTACCCGGCCACGGTTCCGCACAACTCTCTACGGTATGCATATATTAAAAAAAACGATAAAAGTGCCTTGAGTTTTTTTATGCGTTTCAGTGGAGCTTCCAACAATTGCAATTGGATATAAAGAAAAGTAAAACCCGTGTAGAAAGCCTTCAGTTTATGTCGAGAGTTGTAGGATCATTTTAGCTAGCACCACCAACATTATCATGCACGAAACGTTCAGGGGCATATGATGATGATTGGACATTTGTTCCAGCGGCTGCTACCATGATGACTCGATAACTTACTTTTGCAGCCTGCAAGTCTGTGCACACGACTTGCATTATACGTACGTAGTTTTTGAGGTACTGCTCTTCTGTTATACAGGCTGAGAAATTGTAGAGGGCACTCAAAGGCAAGCTTCAACTGTCACTCAACAAGAGCAATTGTTGATGCCGACGAGAATCATGAAAAAGGCGACAACGGTAACAGCACGACAATAACGGCACACACTAACGGTACGATGATTGATACCAGCTACGTTGACGGCACGAAGACTGAGGATCTAAACTTGGGTACGGCATATATATACATATATATATATATATATATATATATATATATATATATAGTTACATTTTCTGGCAACTAGTTTTTTTCAAGAAACACAATAATTATAAGCATAATGATGATACTGTTCATATTGTATTTTATCTTGACGTAACTTTTAAGAGTTGTCGCAAAAGAACGCCTATATATGCCTGCCAACCGATACCAGCTTTTGAATACATCGATACAGGTTCTTCAAGTTTTGTCTGACAGCCAAAATTCTGCAAGACTACCGTCACCACGCCTGTCCACGGAAGCTGGTGTCCAAATAGATAGAAAAGCGTAGCTTTCTAGACAATATCTGATTGACACTGTGCTTCAGACAGTTCGCCTTCTGTGGGCTAGGGAATATGAACTATGGTTATTAAGAAAACATCGAAACGCTCTGTGGAGTGTACAGGACCCTGTATTTGTGTACCCTATGAGCATATGATAATTAGTAAATAATAATTATTATTGAAACATACATAAGCACCATGAATTGACCAATATAGATGCTTACAGAAAGCAGACGACAAATATATTATTGAAAGCTGAGCATAGATAGACAGAGAGAGAAACAGAAGAAAGCAAAGGCAGGGAGGTTAACCGGACGCACGTCCGGTATGCTACCCTGCACTGGGGGAAGGATATATTTGGATGAAACGAGAGAGAGGGGGGGGAGAGAGAGAGCACAATTTCGCGCACATCTGAAGATGCCCACCGAGTCTATAAACGGCCGACGAGACCTGTCGACCTCAGGCACTACAATAGCGCTTTCGTGGCTTTCTGTGCCATCGACGCGCACGGAATAACTGGGGCTGTGAGGTATGAGCTAGTTCCTGCAGACTTCGAATCTACTGTGTTAACCCTGCATTCAGATTAGTGACACATCTGCGTATTTAGGCAAGACACGTATTGGGACTTTTAAGCTGCTATTGGGCGCAGGGTGTACTCGATCGAACTCGATTGCGGTGGTCGTACTCGAAAAAAGCGTGCTTTACAGTAAGATTGAACACCTGCATATTATATCAGCACCAGTTACAGCTCACATTTCATGTGAAGGACTGCAAACTAGCCCTTCTCCTATAAATGCCTGCTTAACACGTCGTAATAGCTTCTTTGTTTGTTAGAAATGGGAGGATTGGTAAATATATTGACTTGAAAGCTAATTATTTGCAGTGTGTCGCTCCGGGTCTTATGCAGGTAGTACTGACTTCGAGAGACACTTACGCTTCGGAAGGAGTATATAATATATATATATATATATATATATATATATATATATATATATATTCATTTCCACTATCGCTTGCGACTTCGATGTCTGATCAGTGGTACCTGCTCAGGAAATGGACAATCACTTTTTTTGCGGATGAATGTACAGGTGGAGCATACTTAGTGATGATGTTTAACGTGCTAATGTAGCGCACGAGCGCAAGGAAGGACGCAGTGGTGTGCGTCAGATTATTCTTCATGGCATATAAGTCTCTCGATAATCCCAAGTAAAGCCTCAAACACTGTGTGTATCTTTTTCATCCCTATAGGTAGCCAGCCGGTATTTACACTGGCTGACCTCCTTGTCTTTCTTTCCCTTTATTTATCTCTCTCTCTCTTTTCATCCCTATAGGAATACAGCCGCCATTTTCTAAGTTCATTCCTGGTGCATACCATTCAGCGACCAGCCTTCGAGTGGAACATATGGTGGAAACACCGGGCTGCTTTGACGTAAAATCAAACCGGTACAGGTGATGTTCAGACACGACCCCTCGCAATACCGCACGTTTTCGGCGGAATGCAGCGAGACTTTGCCACGAGAGTTGGAAACACTTTTCTTCGCTTCTTCCGTATTTCCGTCAGCCCGCCTCTATTCTCATCTCGTCCACTTGCACCAACCAGCCCCAGCACGTCCTTGTCGAAAGAGACATCACCGCTGCGATCGAGCGCCCGCGCAATCTCAGAAGGGCACACACACGAGCGTAACACGACCGAGCGTTGTCGTGTGAACAAGACATGCAGTCCCCGCTGTGTCGCAAAGCGCCGGAGAAAGCGAGCGTAAAGAAGGAAGCAAACAGACCAAAAAAGCGTACGAGTGCGCGCGACGCTTTTCTGAGCGTTAACAGGCCACGGCGTATACAGTTGGAGGGGTTGAAAGGGCGCGCCCGCGAACCCCGGCGCCTGCTCCTCGTGTTCCGCTGTCGTGCGTGTGAAGCTTTCCAGCGCGACGCTTCAAGTGCCACGAGCGCGGAGATCGTATAAAGGCACGCATCCCCCCCGCGAACAAGCTCGTCCTCATCCTCTTTGCCTCGCGTTTGCGTGATGCGCCCGCGAGAGAGCGTCGACGTCGAGCGAGAGAGACGACACAGCCCGGTCGCTGACGTCGACGACCGGGTGAGCCGCAGAACAATGGCGCCTGTCCCTCACTCGGATAGCTGGCGTCCTCGTCAAGCGCTGCGTGGGCGCGAGGCCCGTCATCGAATCTTCTCCCATGGCACGTCCAAGTCCGATGGAAGTTTCGTGTTCAAGCTCGGGCTTTTGAAACGGTAAACAGAGTGAAAATGAATAGGAGGACGGATGAAAAAGAAAAAAAAAAGAAATAAATAGGGCGTTCTGGCGAAATGGGACGTCATGGTGCCCGCGACTGAGTGTCACAACAATGTACTGGGTCATCGAAGTGGCCGAAAGAGATTTAAGAAGCGCTTTGTTCTGGCAGTTGCCGCTTTTCACCGTCTCCTGCTTGAATATATTAGGGGAAAGCCCCGCGCCAGTTAGTTCCGTTGCGAAGTTATATGGCCTTAGCAACTTGTCTGGTCAAGTGGGCTGTAAGCATATACGTGTGTTAGAAAGAGCGTTAGAGCGTATGAAAGAGAACACGTGAGCACGCGTCAGATAGCCTCACTTCGTGTACCAATGACGACGTGCTGTGGCCAAGATGAAAAGTGAGGTGAGTGAGCCGTGCTGTTCTGTCGGCTGGTGGTACCCGGTGTAGTCAAGTTAGCTGTCAATAATGAGTTCAATTACGCCGCGATGTCCCTTCTTATTATCATTTCATTGTTTTCGTGGCACACTATAGAAGTGAAACCGATTATTCCCCTAGAAATCATCCTTTCTAACAGTCGAGGCATGACAAAAGCAAACGATAGCATCATTTGCCACTTGATCAGCTCGCGCATGACGAAAATTTAAGTATCAACGCGCCCACTTGGTCCGAAGGAAATTTAGAAGCATAAACTCATCATACGGAAGGTTGGTCGAAAGCGCGTGGCAACGGATGAGAAAACTGTACCACGGTCTGCATTTGCGTTTAATTACGGCCACAGCCCGTCGTTATCAACACCGTACGAGGCTATCTGCCGCGCGCTTGCGTGCTTATTTTTGTAATGTCCGCATTAGTACTATACTGCCGGAGACTGTCAGCTATCACCTTAACGTACGTGACCTGAAGGCTCAAGCCAACTCCAGTCGAAACACTTGTTATATAGTCTCCTTCACTACAACCACCGCGAGCTGTACATAACAGGTACTGATGAACTATTTGGTAATTCAGGACTTGGTTATAAGCAACGCATCTGAAAAAAAAAAAAAATACCAACGCAGTGTCCTCATTCTTTCTGTGTCCATGTTTACTTCAAGTGCACTGCTCATAACTAAGGCGAGCTATAAAATGAGCTTTGTAGTAGCGTTTGCCCTAGCTCATAATCACTCACTTCTCGACGGTTTCCTCGCACCTACACGAGTCGCGCATCGGGCTCTTCTTTTGTGTGCACCTATTGTGCACCTGTCCTCGCTACGACATGCAACGCCTCTCTCTCAGGACAATTCTAAACGGATTGAACTCGAGACCGTTCTCTGAGTCAAAGATAATCGGATCGTGGCTATACGCTTCGCTGGCACAAAAAAAGCGATTCGTGCACTAGTACGCTACTTGAAGTGCACCGGTTTAAGAGACCGCTTATAGTGTCCCTGTACATCATCCTACGCGTACTCAGTACCCACTCTCTTACCCTTTCCCTCTTTCTATTCCTCCTTTCCCTTACCCTAAGTGAAGGGTAGCAAACCAGACGCTCGTCTGGTTGACCTCCCTGCTTTTCCTCTCCTTGCGCTTTCTCCCTCTCACTTCTAGAGGCTACGCCTTAGTAAATGTTGCAGGAAGGAAATATCCCCAAGCTAAGACAGCTGGCAATATTTTTCTAGGCGCATGACACCTCGCCCGGAGTGGCCAAAGATCCGCGCACATTGCGCAGTTGTCACACATGTCAAACGAGCGTCGTTTAGTTGGTAACTGCGTGCTGCGAGAGCGCGAGACGAGCGACGCCACGGCCGTCGTCTTCCCGATCCAGATTACATTTCCAGCAGCGAGCGGATCGCAAGTGCTCGGCGAAAATAGAAGTCCTCGCGTGAGAGCGGCCATCTTTTTAATGACGCGCGGGGCAAAGTGGCCAGCAAGAAGCCGGGACCTGCCTGCCTGCCTGCCTGCCTTCCTTCCACACTTGCTCCACTACCGACGCTAGAGCAATTACTTCGAATGCGCAGCCCGCACACGGGCTTTTCGGCGCGCTTCGCCCCTGCGAAGCGGTCTAATTGATGGCGGGAAAAAATAATTACGCCAGCACGGGAACCGCTGCTGCCCCCCGTCTCGTCTCGGGCCTACAAGTTCGCACTTCCGCTATACAGCTCTGGAGACAAGAGCGGTTCGTGGTTGTTTATTAGGCATCGATTCATCAGCCGGCCGCCATTTGCTTCGCTTTCTGCCTGCCAGCCGGGTCGTTTAATCAGCAGATCAAACGTGGCTGGAATACTCTTAATGAAGGACGGCGGAGACCTTGAGAGCGCTTTTTTTTTATTTTTTTGCTCGCGCCGGCACTCCGAGTTTGTGCCTCGAAGAACCAAGTTCCCGTATCAGAACTCGGCGCCGAGTTCTAGCGCGTCGGTTGACTTGCGCGAGGGAAGGAACCGGTAAGCCGAAGTTGGGGAAGCAATATTAGACGTGTAGTTTTGACGTTATAACGCGTGGGATAGCGTTAGGTGGTCAAGTTATAACGCGCACCTAATGTGATGAGTATCGGTATGTGATGAGTATCGGGTACGTTATGTCCGTTTGCTGGTCCTATTACTGGGCGCATGCCAACTTGACATTCGGAATGAAAGATAAGCGTGATCTAATCGCAATCGATGATGATGTGAATGCTTCAATCTTAATGACGCACGCAATAGTTAATTTATACGAAGGCACGTCCTTATTATTGTGAGAAGCATGCTTGTGCTAGATCAAAAATCGATGCTGCGCTGAAGTTGGTCAAATTTTTTTTAACGAGGAGGGAGGTGAAAGCGCATTGACTTTTCTGCCAGGTTCTACGTGTTTTATCCAGGGACACCTTTCCGAGATATACTCAGGGCGAGTTCTTTTATCTCTGAATGCTACGTGAGTCAAAAAGCAGCACCCAGTTCCCTTGTTACTACACCTTTGGACAGAAGTGACGGGAAGCGACAGGGCAAAGGAGGTTCGAGGTAACGATGACTACATTACATCCAAATGGCTACAGTCATAAAGTATACATTGGATGCCTAAGCATGACACCAGAAAGTTTTCAGAGATGCTCTCGCTTTATGCCACATACTTTCGCCGAACACCGACTGTCACTGAACACCATATATATGTAAAAAAAGACAAAAGAAAAAAAATGTTTGGAGTCGACCAAGAAATGTATCGGCTACAATACCGATGCTTTATTTGCTGCGGTGACGCAATGCCTATGGCGTTCTATCCTTGGCCCTGGTGGTCGCATTCCGATGAGGGTGGAAACCAAAACGCTCATGTATTTAGATTTAGGTGCGCGTTAAAGAATCCCAGGTGGTAGAAATTATTCCGGAGTGCACTAATGTGGCTAATGAACGTACCATCCCATTATTTGATTTGATTTGAAGCCGACGATCCACCACAGACAACCTATTAGCTCGCCAGCAGTACCATGTGGCCAGAAGAGTTAGTAGCTTAGTGTCTCGGAAGCGCACATTCCAGCAGAAGACGCTTGCTGCGTCAATGAAGTTATACCAGATGTATCATTCAGTATTAGTGACAAATATGGTTATTACGGTGAAAAATACGCAGTATCTGCCGAAAGGCGAAGCATCGATTGCGATGGCAAATCATTTGACAGCTACACGAAGTAAGGATGGTAGTTTTATCGACCGTATAAACTTTTAAACATTCGATTACTAACTAAATTAACAAGCACGGTGTCAGCGCGCATAGGCAAACATTAACAAATCACACTCGACGACCGCGGACACTCGCTGTCAGAACACTGGCGTGAGGAACCGCGGCAGCAGCAGCGAACGAAGTGACCTTCATGCTGCATATCGCTTCATCGCAAACTGAGCGGCGAGAACACAGCACGCACACAGGTATGAGCTGTCGGCGCGCCTGTAAACTCTGCCACCAACGCAGATCGCTTTCAAGATAGAGCCCGCGCTGACCGGGCGTGGCCTCGCAATATGCAGTTGCTGCGGCAAAAATGTGCGCGGTCATCGAGTGTGATGCGTTTCTGTTTGCCTGTGCGCGCTGACATCATGCATGCTAATTTAGATAGTAATCGAACCTTTACAAGTTTATACGGCCGATAAAACTACTATGCTTACTTCGTATAGCTGTCTACTAATTTGCTATCGCAATCGATGCGTCGCCTTTTTTTCGACATGGCACCGACCACTGTCAAGCCGTCCCTATACTATAGCCTGCGATAACAGCGCTGAAATATAGCATACAAAGGAAGCCAAATGGTTTATATCGCCTTTAATCAGTCACAACATGGATTATATTAGGCCGCGGATTCTAGCCACGCGATCGCGCTGGGTACAGAGGACGTGAGGATGCTAGACTACGCCCACGCGATTAAAAAAAAAAAGAAGTGTTGGAAATACGTTCTTTCTCTGCGGCGCCTGAAATCCCGTCGCAGCTGCTCTTCATTCCTCTGCTGCTGTCATTCTTAAAGTGCAAACACTCCGGTAGTAGACATAGGCAAAGCAACCGTTTTACTTCAAATGCACATGATATAAAGAGTGCGAGAGAAAGAAACAAAAAACGCGCGGCCGGGCCATAGCTTTCTTTCCTGCGGGCAGACACTCCCGTGGCTAGAGCATCGGCGAGGGGCCCGGACGAGAGGCGAGCCGGCAGGAAACGGCTCTATTTACTTAGGCAGGTGACGCGAGACCGACCCGGAGAGTAATTTATCACGTCGGATGCAAATGAACACCGCGCGAGAGCGTGGCGGCGCATTCCTCGCGCCAGAAACCGAGAACCTCTCCCACGCCCCCTCTGCCGGGGCATTCGGGAAACACCGGGCGTCCCCCCCCAACCCCCTCTTCCACTCCATCCACCGGTATAGCGCTCTATCAACGCGCCGGCTCCCGAGATAGTAGCTGCAAACCGCTTTTCGAGCACTCCCCGGTGCCGGTAGACGTGCCGGATAAACAAACGGACGCCTTAACGGCACGAGCACGTCGCCCGTACAATCTCTTTTTTATCGTTCGTTTGTTTCTTTTTGCACGCGTTTCCGGTAGAAGCTGTGATTCCATCTAGAACGGACCTGGAATCCATTGCCTTTATTCAGCGCACCGAGAAGCTTACCGCTAGCTTTCTTTATGGGAGCGAGAAAGAGTTCCATTACAATACGAGCTTACCGGCGAAGCCTGACTCTCAGGCTGCCTTATCGATTCGGGCGAATAGATGTGGTTACTCGTAGCACATGCGTAACACGCAGCGATATTGACTCGATGAGATCGTCTAAACGAGGTGGCAATGATTAGACGTTAGTCTTCCAAGTCAACGTAACCGAAGCAGCTGCGCTAAAAAGGGCAGAGGAAGTGCTTTTCCTGCTGTTCGGCTGTCACTAGGCGTGACAGTGACACACAGCCGCCATCATAGCAGCCGTAATGATTACGCGTCAAAGAAAATTATTCTAGAAGATATCCCACACGTAACGAGAAAATCGTTGGTGAGCTTAATAACATGGAGTGTTTGGTTATGTAAAGTACACAGTTGCAAAAGATAATTTCCTAGTCATACAATGTTAGCTAATACTTTCTGGAATGAGTTGCATTTTTAAATAGTGACTATTAGTATGGGAATGTCATTTCACTCGTTGGATGCACGTGGCAGATATCAATTTTAAAACGAGGTCGTCCTGCAACATGGAACACGAACCTTATGAACGTGATCAAATTTGTGGTTCATTACTATATTCAACCCTTACAAGGTAGATAGAGAAAATAGGACATAAAAGGCAGTGAGGTTAACCTTAGTAGCTGTCCTGTTACTTACTCTGCCCTGTGGAGAAAGGTTAGGAAACATGAAAAGGATAGGAGAGACGATATGAAAAGAATCAATCCGCACAAACACAGGGAAGGCCTCTGACAAGCATTACAGTTTTTCATATAGTTCTGATGGTTACCCACCCATCACACACACACACACACACACACACACACACACACACACACACACACACACACACACACACACACACACACACACACACACACACACACACACACACACACACACACGCACACGCACGCACGCACGCACGCACGCACGCACGCACACGGACACACACGGACACACGCACGCATGTGAGCTTAAAGCAACTCGCTCTGACAACGGCCGGCCCAGTGTTTGAGAATTCGGCACCCTCCGTGCTTGCTTAGTGGTTATGGTCGCGGGATCAAATCCCGGCCACGGCGGCCGCATTTCGATGGGGGCGAAATGCGAAAACACCTGTGTACTTAGATTTAGGTGCACGTTAAAGAACACCAGGTAGTCCAAATTATTCCGGAGCCCCCCACAACGGCGTGCGTCATAATCAAATCCTGGTTTTGGCACGTAAAACCCCATAATTAAATTTAATTTTTCCGGTAGTTATCAAGTTTGCCGAACGTGGCGAAGAACGCTGGAACTCTCTTTGTGCACTGAGGCGAGGAAATTCCCGCGAAAGGTGTGCCGTATTAGCTTTTCACCCACAAAGTTGAGATTATGAATTGCTGGTCATTGCAATGAGGGAGGAGTAGGCATTTGTGAATGCCTCTCCAAGTGATAGAAATGATATGACAGTACGTACCATCGTGATAAACAGTGCGGAAGGCGGAGCTTTTAGGAAGATCCAGGGAAGAAAGGACGCTGGTTGATGAAGTTAACCGAATGGTCATATAAAATGTGTACGTAAAACTAATCGATTGATTGAAATGAACTTATCCCCAGATCCTGCCGTATGTGGTCATGCTAACTCCGAAAGAACGCCTCTATACTGAACGCAAATGCAAATAACTTCCCATATTAACGTTACCGCCTTTAAAAAGGTTACACAAGGAGCAGCGCATTTAAAAGAGACAAGCAGATTTGTCATAATGCCATCACAACATGAGAGACATGTATTACAGCAACTTTGTGAAAAACGTAGAAAAAAACAGTATATGCTTCAGCTAGGGTTTCCATACATCTATGCATTGCAATAAGCGAGTAATTTTCACGCAGACTAACGTGAGTGCGCTCATCGCGACCCAGTCGCAGTACTTGCATTGTTCGGGGGTGCTGTTATTTCCTATTTCTTGAGTGAATCCACTTTGCTGGTTTAGCTTCAAACTAGGACTGGCCCTATGGACGTATGTACGCGCAGTGAAAAAAAGAAGTTATTTGGGTATTTTCTTCCCTGTATTCATCCAAAGCAACGCGGCCGCTAATGCCCCAAGATACAATTTGTACGCATGGTGATTTTTTACCTCTGCGCGAACTTTGGCAGGTTGGCATCAGCCGCGCACGTGCATTCACCGTACCTATGTTGCCTCTATTACATTTTCGTTGCCTTCTTCCTCCGCCCATGTGGTGGGGTAACTGACCAGATAATTTTTTTTTGCCTGGTTAACATCGCCGCCTTTTTTTTCTCTCACTCTCTCTCGCTATCACTGCTCGCTACTGAATTCTTGCCGTTTACGCTCGACGTGTGTCGTTGTCGTCGAGTGAATGCACCGTATGGTTATCGTCCGAACTCACGACGTTTATAGCCGCCAATTTGCGATCCATGTGCGTGTGTTCGTCTGCTCCTATGCAGGAAAGCTTCCAAGCGAAGAACGTCCGCCACTTCAGGGCAGCGCATTTCCCGGGGCCATAAACCGTTTATGATCACGCACCCCTCAATCTCGACGGCGACCGACAGGACAAAGTTATGAAATCCAGCAGGCGGCGGCAGCGACAGCCTGTATTCGACCGCCTCCCTGTGTTGCGTCTTGAATGAAGCGAGAAACTTCGATTTCGAGCCTTTTCGTGCCTTCATTTTGCGCCTTCCGAGGGGACGCATAGCGCGACGGGCGAGTGAACTGAGCGGGAAAGAGATGTGCGTTATGAAGGGAAAGTGAGGTAAAACGGAAGCATTCGAAAATATTGCCAACGTCGATTGGAGTTGATGCGAGGAGCGTGTTCATAGGAGCGGGGCGGGTTGCGAATGAGGACGCCGAGAAGATTGGGACAGCGTATATTTTTTTTTATTGCTAGGAAGAGTTGAGAAGCAAAGAGGGGGAAGCAAAGAAAGATATACGGAGATCATGCTGGCTGATCGTAAATAAGGGATGCTGGGACGAAGGTCGAAGGCCTCGCGACAGAAGAGGCCCCCCTCTCGTGGCGCCTCAGTGTCACATGGTCGATAAGCGTCGATTGCGAAGGTGCGGGTTTCTATTTTTCTTCCGAACGCCGCTTTATCGATAGCTTATGTAACGCCAGATTTCTCAAGTCTGGAGATTCAGCTCCTTTGACTGGAGCGATTCTTCTTTACATTTGTTTCTCACTCTTTCTCTCGTTTGCTCCCGAAGGATTGCTTTGCATGATTTCTTCTGTCTCAAATATCGGCGCCTCTTTCTTATTGTCTCTATTTATCTTTTTGTTAATTTTTAGGAGTTCTTTATGAACTCGTGCGCACTATAAATCTCTTAAGTCATGATTACTAACTCGGGCTTTACTGATTTACTACAGCGGTGAAAAAATGGAGAGGAAAAGGACACAAGTTCTCTACCTTACTTTTTTATGATTATTTTGCGGTAAAAACTAGGCAAGCACAATAATTTACAGGCTGCTGCTATGAGGAAAAACGCCCTTTCTGGATGCTACAATAACGTCAATAATTCTCAATTTGCCACCTTTTGTGATAGTGTTGAACTTACTTTTCATTCACCTAACCGTGTCTCCGCCCTAATCTATGTTTTACCGTAGCGTTTAATGCAATCAAGCGATGGTACCCCCTGCACTGAAAACCGGG
This sequence comes from Dermacentor silvarum, assembly GCF_013339745.2. Taxonomy (NCBI): domain Eukaryota; kingdom Metazoa; phylum Arthropoda; class Arachnida; order Ixodida; family Ixodidae; genus Dermacentor; species Dermacentor silvarum. The sequence goes on along the minus strand of NC_051159.1, from coordinate 107,181,029 downwards.
ATTGACTTGACATTGTCCTCACTTGTAAGCACACCAAGGAACAAATTGTTTGCAGCGTCTTGATGTACAAGCACGCAAACGTAATAACACATTGGAAGTGACAACATCGCATTAACGTCACAACTAAGAGCTTCGTATAAGAAATCTGACAAAATATACAGGCCTCAGGCCAGCGACAGCGCCTGTCACGAGACTGGCCTCCGCAAGATTTTCGTTACGCATCTTTCATACGTGACGCCTTTTCCTACAAGCGTTTGTATGGAATAAAAAAAAGAAAGAAAGATTCGAAAGCAGAATGCAAAGAAAGCAGCAGCAGCAGGTATTGTGAAGTTCCTCACGCGTATTGAGTTCAAGGAAACGGCGGTGAAAGACTGGTGGGCCTTGCACTAGCAAAAAATCAGAAAATAAGGGGAGGACAGGGATGGAAATCTGAGACAAGAGGAACCGGCGCACACGCGCTCCCTGAAGAGAAAGAAGACCGATTCGCTGCCAAAAAACAATGGCGCCGCCGCAAACAAAGCCCGAGCGAGCGTGAGTTCGAGACTGGGCGTCGGAGCGCGTCGTCCGTCCTTCACTTTCCCCCAATTGGGCCGGCAAAGTGAATTAAAGGCGCTCCTAACGGGATTACACTCATCGCGATGGCAGCACGAACGGGAGGACCCGAACGCAATCGGGAATGGGAAAAAGCCCAGGCGGCGCGAAGGAAGCGCGCCACGGCCCCTCCCTTTTTTGTTTTCTTCACGCATATCCTCTTTATTTCGGGTCGGGCTGCAATGCGAATCGAGAGCGTGACCAAAACGACAGCTCGGCCCGCCACGACGAAGAGGACGGCGAGAAACAAAAGCGAAGCGGCGCGTGTGTGACGAGGCGCCGCCTGGCTTTCCTTTCCAACACCCCGAGCACTGGCTGCATGTTCCGCATAGCTCCGCTGCCGAGTGGCGAAGCATAACGCGAGGGGGCAGCGGGGCGGGGTATGAAAGGGAGCGGTGGGTGGTGCAGGCAACCTCTGCGAGGCCCCGCGACCCGTCGACAATTGAAGCTCGCGCGCCGGAGAACGGGCGAAGAGGGGGAGAGAGAAAAACGGAGGAGGTGCTGCGCTTCTGGAAAGAGGGGAAAGGAGGGGGACGTCGATTAATAACGGCGCCCTGAATGGACTCATTGTGTCCCGTCCAAAGTGATCAGCGTCCGCGGTTCTCACGGCGACGCTTCGGACCACGGGTCTGGTGCGTCTCACCGCTGGACATCTCTCGCCCCGGCGATGTTGTAATGCCGCTCGACCCATACACGACGCAATTCAGCGGTACGGTTTTTTTTTTCCTTAGTATATTCGGAAGCACCTTTTGGTTCAGATGGTACGAGTGGTTCTTTTACGTCCGAGGCCGTTTGGTTTTCTTTTTTCACAAAAAAATAAACACGTCGGGTCAATCATTAAATGTGAGAAACGGTGCTTTCCTTTTATTTCAGTTTCTTTAGTTAGTTACTCGACTTTCTCGATCCGGTGCCAGGTTTAGTATAGTGAGGATAGATGATGCGCTTTCGTTTATGCGCATTATCTTATTGCTGTGAAATTATTTCCTAACAACGATGCCGGTAAACTGAGCTTGCCCAACAGGAATCTTTTCGCGATTGCTTGCAAACTGGACCCCTGTTTGTTTGATGTCCGCATTTCTCCCATCTTGCATCACTTTCATGATCCTCTGTGTGCTTTGATGTAAGTCTAAGCGGGTTTGTCTATATAACTCGCCCCCCTTCCTAGAACCTCAATGCCTTTGTTTTATTCTCGTCAAGTTCGCGTGCAAAATTTATAAGCACTCAGTGCGCACGTAGCATGAGCCACGACTATGACAAATTGTGGGAGTATTGCGAAGAATCGCTCTAGAAGTTCTGCAAAAAAAAAAATGCCCTTGCTCTGTGGCGTTTGTGTGACTATTGGATATTAGGACAGCTCCTAAACTGGGACGCAACCACATCCCATCACTTTTAGTGATTATCACGCACGATGCAACATCCGGTATCGTGCGATATTATTTAGCGGGAGAGGTTTCGCTGACGCGGCAATGTTTTTGACGGGACATCCCGTCCTGTCCGTTGCACATTTGGGACTTCGGTATGGTATTCGGACAAATATGGCTTAGTAGCTTAGTTACAAAAGCTTACTCATTTTGCAAACTCAAGTTCAAGAAAACGCGTATAATTACCTGGAATGTCAAATCTAGGAAGCTGGATGCCTACGGCGGCGGCCAATTTAGGTTGGTCAGCAGCCCTTTAATGCATGATAAGTTGATAACCTAAATTATCACGTGTTCGAATGTAGTCTTTTCAGATTACGGTCAAAATAACGATTGGTCGGATTGTATGGTATCGATAAGTCAGGGAGCAGTAGAATTATCGAAAGTACCTACACGTGAATAATGTTTCGCCATCCTTTTAATCACGGAACACGAGAGCGCCGTTCATTAGATTCGCAGTACATACACGCGTTTGCGTAATCGATGAAGACATGTGCGCATCGGTATGCTGGCAAGTCGTAGCCGATGTCTACGTAGATCAAAATAATTCGCCTGATATGACTGATTACATTATGGATGCACGTTGTGCATCTACACTCAGAATTAAAACGCGAAAGTGGGAAATGTGTGTTTGACAGCCTACGAGTATAATAACATAAGCACGCAACGTACTGCCACGTGCGTTTCTACATGGTGTGTGCCGACTGATTACTACTACCATTTTACTTTGGTTTATTGTGTCGCGATAACCCTGCGACTGATGGCAGCCAAAGTAACACAAAATTTAAGTAAAAAATTACAAGCATGTTTCATCAGGTTTCGCGGTTGTCGATAGATAGATAGATAGATAGATAGATAGATAGATAGATAGATAGATAGATAGATAGATAGATAGATAGATAGATAGATAGATAGATAGATAGATAGATAGATAGATAGATAGATAGGTTATCGATGAATGGCCGATGCTGTCTTTTAAAAGCTAGCTGCATGTAGTTTAACGCGATCTTTTTGACGCCGACCACTGTCCGCAGTAGGGAGACATGCTGTCAAGCAGCGGACTGTTTTCTTTGTGAGATGCACAAGTTCACCGCAAATAAAAGTGTCCTTATTTTCGCTTCATTGTCCCCTGACTTCATGCGCACGTGCTGAATGTGTCAGCATAATGATAAAGAGAGTTGATTGATATCTTTCCGTACTTGGTAGTACGTTGGGCACTTGAGGTGCGTTCCGATATGTGGAAAAAAATTACAAATTTACAGTTGAACGCTTTTATAGCGAAGGGCTCGGGGCCTCCAAATAATTCGTTATACAGGTCACTTCTTTGTAAAGGTCGTTCACCGCAAAACTCACAACACAACAGGAACAGAATTATTACTTCGTTATACAGGTCATTTCGAAGTAGAGGTGTTCGACTGCACTTCTTCAAGTCCAAAGGTGAAGGTAAGATTTCTCTCATTTTTCGCTATCATATTTTCCCATTATCCTTTGATCACGAAAACAGAAGAAAGATCCCAATACGTTTTTTCTCATTTCACCAATAATGTTGCTTGACACGCGGGAATAAAAAACGATCTAGGACTAACGCGTTCTGAAGTTTGGCATTTTTAGGTGAGAATGTCATCATCATCATCATCATCATCATCATCAACATCATCAGCCTATATTTATGTCCACTGCAGGACGAAGGCCTCTCCCTGTGATCTCCAATCCTTCCTGTCTTGCGCTAGCTGATACCAACTTGCGCCTGCAAATTTCCCAACTTCATCACCCCACCTAGTTTTCTGCCGTCCTCGACTGCACTCCCCTTCTCTTGGTATCCATTCTGTAACTCTAATGGTCCACCGGTTATCCATCCTACACATTACATGTACAGAAATATAAAGGCCAAAGCAAGAAGGTTGCCCAACATGGATGGAATATTGCTGCGCACAGAAAATTACTCTTGTCTCCGTCGGTTACGCTATAATAAGGAGCGCAAATGATGCGCCTGGGATGGCTGAAACAAAGGCCTTGTCATTTCCTACAGCGCGCTCTGCAAGACTCGGAAACAAGCACAATTCTGGAATTTAATGAGCCCTTACAACGATGCAAAAGGGTTACAATGTATTAAAAGGACGAGTATGTTTTATTGAGAAGTTGCTTTCTACTCTGATATTTTACTGTGTAACCAGATGTAGCGTCTCGCACGCGTTCAAAACCAGCGATGAAAGGAGTTTTTGGTAACTAACGCAGCAGCAGCTCTCCCCCACCCTCCTTGTTAAGAGCAATGTAAGAATAAGTAACCACGCAAATGTACTTTCTGCTGTCATGGCATGCGAATTGCCGCGCACATATGGCTGGGGCATCCTGGCTGATAACTGGAGCGGGAACAAAAATTTGGCTCCCGAGCATTACGCTGAGTATCTAGATACAATTCGTTTATGCGACCTAAAACGTGCGTAGACACCAAAAAAGAAAAAAAATACAGAGAAAAACAATAAGAAAAAACACAAGGAACAAGTCTTTAAAGAATAGTTGCTTTTCTGTCGCTCTTCCAGCGCCTGCTCTTCCCGCATCGTTTCTTAGCAGGACCACACGCCGGCGCGAAAGAACAAAAGTAAAATAAAGAAAACTAAAACAAAAGCGAAGAGTAAAACGAGGAAGAAGACCCCGCAAACGATGTCACACCAAAAGAGAAGAAGAAGAAGCAGGCAGACCGTGTCACAGAGGCCGCATGAATCTCAACTCGCGAAATATTTCTCCGCGGAACGCGGCGCTCATGCATTATGCAGTCCGTCTCGGACTACTTAATCATTCATAAAAGAACGTGTTGAACCAGAATCGATCCCGCCACCACCGCTCGAACTGCTCACAAGGGGGAGGGGGGGGGGAGGAAAGGCCGAACGATGACGGTGAGACAGAGGAGCGTTTTATCAGAGGGGCAGTTATTCGCTCACGCTAATTAGAGCGCGTGCTCTAGATAAGCGAGATATTTCATTGCGGGTGAGACGCGCCTTAATTTTCTTTTTTTATTTATTTTTTTTTGTCTTGAGAGATCGTCGTTGGTATTTCGAGAAAAAAAAAACAGTAGGCGACCCTAATCTTTGACTTAGGTGCACGTATATAAAATGTGCCCGACTCTTGGCCGATCCCCGTGAGTGGGTATGCGCCAAAGATGATAGGGTCATCATCATCATCAGGTGTCTCTTAGTGGCACTCGCACCTCGGCGTTAATTCTAACTAGTGATAATTATTCCAGACACATCAGCTACTCAACTTGTAATAAACTTATGCTCTGATATCATATCTATAACGAAAGCCATGAGTTTTGTAGTGTACTATATCTTTTCTATTTTTTCTCATTTATTTTGAATTTCGTCCCTGGTAACGAGTGATTTCTAATCAATTCTAATTATTCCAGACACTTAAGTAATTCAACTTGTAACTAAACTTATGCTCTGATATCATATCTATAATGAAATCCATGAATTTTCTACCATACTATTTCTTTTTCTGAATTTCGTCCCCGGTCGTCTCAGGAGGTGAACCGGAAGTGCTGCGCAAGAAACAAGAGTGTAACTCGATGCTCGTGCCCTTAAAAAATGCTAGTAGAGACCCGCGGCTCTAGATGAAACGTGGAACAGGCACTCCATTAGGCTGCATTAGGGGGGAAAAAAAGCTTTCTCTTGAGCAAAAACACGCAGCTCGCGGCAAACAATTGCCGCGCTATCATGCACATCACTTCAGGTTAATGTAACCTAAGCAAACTAGTTTTCCTGCTGTGCCTAAGGTTAGTGAACACTAAGTTAGCAACATCTAAGCTGCCAATGCACCCGCCTGAGGGAAAGCGTTGGAACTTCATATACAGAATAGCAGATGGATAGACGGTTATATTACAGCAAAAATCGTACCTCAAGAAAAAGAAAATAAGCTTTGAGCGAGGGATAATAGGACAATATATTGCTTGAAGCTTTTACGCATATATCCTGCGAAACGCGTTGCCCTTCGTTTGAGCTACACTCGTATGCAAATGAAAATTTCTTTAAAGTGCAGATGCGGGGTTTAATTATTACTAGATGTCTTGCAAGAAATTCGAGGCTGAAAAATGATGTATGCGTGCATTTAAGAGGTCGATATTACCATCACGTTGTGTTTCTTTGGAGAAACACTATTTGTTCTGCATAATTCTGCAATTACCACGGATGTTTTCCTGGACAGATGTATGTGCAATGATAATGAAATCATTATGGTTCAATCAATGCTGTGAGTGCTATAAAATATACTGTCAAATGTAAAGAGAAAAGTCATACGCAATTTGCCATCCTAATGCAAGTCGGTTAGCGTTTGCGATGTCGTTTCCAAAATGAGATTTCAGTAAGCTTGTTTCCGTGACGGTCGTCAGCAAGAGAATGCGATGTAAAAGGTAATTTTCCTGCGTAAAAGAAAAAATTGCCTTGTGGCAAAATGCCCGATTCAAAACTTGTGGAAGGATACTCAGTTCACCACTCTCTAAAGATAAAAATTAAATCAGTTTAGAGTGATAAAGTATTCTTTCGGAAACTGTACTATTCTTAATTTCCCGGTACTAGGTTGGCTTGTAGAGAAGAAAACTAAGTTGAAACTTCCATTTTTTTTCAGTTTAATGCCAGAACTTTAGTGCCGTTATGTCAGTGTAAAGTCACAAGCATTAACTTAATTTTGTCGAATTTCGGGCGTAGTGGTGTTAGCCGAGAGTTAAGGATCTTGCATCTTGCTCTTTGGGTTCTTCAAGATACAATGTAGCTAATCATTTCCGATAAAATCGAGTAACTAAGCCAAAGGAGACGCCGTCAAAATTCTTGACGGCACGGACGGCTGCTGCTTGCACTTCAAGGCCACCGTCGGCCACCGGAATTTCGTTCCAGCGTCTTGTATAGCTTACCAAGCGTCCGCTTCCGGCAAGGGTTGCTCTTCTATCGAAGAGCAACTATCAAATTATTTCTCTCTTTAGTGTCCCTTTAAGCTAGGTAAGATCTCGATCATTATTTTCCACTCATGGCTTTGCAGGAAGCCGTCTATGGAGTGGCAGCCTTAATGTAGAGAGCTTTTTTGTTCGGTCGATCGAAAGCGTGCACCATTTTTCAGGTACTCTTCTTTATCGCTCTGACTTTTCGCTTCCATTACTTCCGGCTCTACGCGCACGCCAATAAGCGTCACCTAGCGACGGTATTTTACGTCCTCACTTCTACGCATGCGTTGACTTACGGTTCCTGGTGCTCGACTAGGATTTCTCTTCTAATTAAAAGAAGCGCGTCGAGACTGTTTAAACTACAATAGAGACAAAAAAAGGAAACAAAAAGTAAACGACGAGAAATAGAAGAAAGAAACCTAACCGTGGCTCAAGTTTCGAGCGACCCAGATACTGAGAGGTTCCGGCCCTTATTTTTCGGTTATTTTGACGGAACGGCGAATCAACACAACGTCGGCAGGTCGTTAAACATGGCCTTGTGTAACGAGGGCGTCTCCATTTGTGAACAGGAAACGCCCTTCGCGAGAACTCGGTCATGATTCTCCGCGGTTCTTGGGGAGGAAGGTTTTTCTCTTGTTGCCATAAAAAATATGGCACTTGTAGGGCTATGCTATCACCGAGACATTGTATTTTTAAATTTTAGCCCGCAGACTAACTAGTCCGAACACGCTAGGTAGTGTTTAATGAAGAAAGCTCAGCAAAGTCATACTGCTTTCTCTTCCGATCAACCATACGTAGATAGATAATTACTTACTCAACTTCGACTTTAGCACAGGGGTTCTAGTCGACTAACAGCTACTACACTGGTCGTAAATGATTGAGGATGATTGAGGCGGCTTGCGGATTATGGCCGTGCTCTGATTTAATTCCGCTATATATTGCGTCTGCCAATTCAGTCGTTGTCCTACAGTCGAAGTTGAGGTATGTTTTATTACGCTTTTTGAAATTATATATATATTCTACCGTAACATTTTAAGAAAAAAAAAACACCGCCCCAGCACTCCGCACAGATGGTCAACCAGCGAAGCTGGAACGTGCGGCCCCGGTGTTTAGCAGTGGGTTAATCGCGACGCTGTATTGGAGCATTTCTCAATTATTGGTTACATGTTTTTGTTTCTAGTGGAACGCAAGCGCCAATGGCGGGCGGATGCTGCCAACCACGACGCCGAGTTAACTGGAGATATCGCACGTATGCGACAACGGCGAACCGAGGAGGCGGCGTTGCGGGCAGAGCAGCGTCAACGTGGCAATGGCGTGAACGCGTTCGCTGACGACGTCACTAACGGCGCTGGCAATGGCGCGTGCGCTTGGGTGCGACGTAGAGAACGACGTAGCTGACAGCACAGCAAATGGAGACATTTAGCCAAACATGGGAGGAACGGTTTTTCGTTTCGCCTAGCCATATACAGCTTTCGCTGTAAAATATGCTTAGAGTAACGAGGCAGCAATTTTATGTGCAAGCAATGGGGGGGAGGGGGGGGGGTTGTCAACTGAGAACTAGTTTTCTGTAAAGCGATGTTGCGTCGCGTAACTTTCCAGCAGCTATGATCTATAATCGTATATAGTTATATCTCATAACATAGAACGCAGAAACATTTTGTCAATATTACATTGTCAACTTTACATTGCATTGGACGGAATGACCGCAACACTATGAAACGCGGAAACTATCTGAGCAATTAAGACGTTGGCTAAGCACGAGCGATAACGATATTTGGGCGCGAGGAGTATCCGGCACTACAGGGCAAACGGCGCGGCACGATATATGCACGAAAAACAATAGCAAATAGCTAAGCCACCCCTTTTAAGTGCAGTTTCCAGTATTTATGGCTTAGTCAAAATTGTCTATTTCTCTTCACATCAACGGGTGCACAGCTAGCTGTGCTCCATGCTGCACTTCATTTTTTTTTTAGATCAGGAACCATCGAAACAATGAACAGTTTTCTGTGATTCCAAGGCAGCTCTTCGGTTCATGCAAAGCCCAATGCGCCACGGACCCCAATGGCGCCAGAAATTTGACAGACATATCATCGCAGCCACTTGCTGCCCTACACTAGAGGACGGAGGACACAGAATGTGAGAAAGGGTAAACGCGAGAGAAGAGATCACAGGAGAGACAGCGAAACCTTGGAGACGCGGTCGCATGCACTGGAATGTTCGGCACTGCCTCATATGCATTTAGTCAATCTGCTCGAGTTCAGAAGTGGCGGCAGCGGCGGCAGCGGCGGCAGCATCACAAGGATGAGATCTTCCATCTAGCTGGCTCAGAGTGGCGCGGAGTGGTCCTTTGATCTTCAAAGGAATCGCGGTCACCTAGTAGTATATGTTGCATGGTTTCTGCGCCAGGACAGGCGTGACAATCAGCGATGCCGAGCTTTGCAATCAAGCATGACTAAGCGTAGGTGAACGCAACACACAGGAGCAAGTGGCGGAGTAAGGTTGCTTCACGCGAACGGGATCAATAGCGCAGAGGGGTGCAGTGAGTGCAGGCGATGGGATGTGTAGTCGGGAGAACGGAATATCCCCAAAGTCATAATATGGAGGAGCTTGCCGAGCTGCCATGCTGCCTCTGTTCTGGAGAACGAATTTCAAATATATAGTAGGCTTCTTCTTGTGCTGTGCGAGCAGCTATGTAAGCACAGTAGTTTGCGGAGATACCATGTTATCTCGGTAGTCCTGAAATAAGATGCTGTGACTTTCGTCCATTGTTTGGTGGCTAGCTTCCCGTATCTTCAATACATGTTCTTCTTAGGACCTGCCCTGAACAACGGACAAAAACACTACAGGGCTTTCTTCGAATCGCGGAATTTATCAGAAGCAATCAGCAGACTCTTGATTATCATAATCGATAGCCTCGCACAGGGCAGCGAGCTCTGAAACCGTTGACTTTGTCGATTGCGAAATATTCAATCTTGTTTATCGACTGATCTTTACAGAATAACTGTTGTACCATTAGAAGTGATCTGGATGGAAGAACTGCCTATGTATATCTGAATTTCTGAATAAGAGGAAGCATGCTAAGGTCATCAGCGTTGCTTGGTGCAGGGCGAATGTGGGCAGGTTAGCCTTCTTTCCTACTCCTGAAATGGACCACCGTGCTTCGGGTTGTCAAAGACACCGCAAAGCCGAAGTGATGGTCACGCCTAAAGTGGACAACTTGTCGGAAGACATGCGCGATGATATCGATAGCAGTGGATAACGACACCTGCAGCCTTCATTCTGGCAAAGAATTCAGATGGCGAGACAGTGCACCCCAGTAGAGTTGGTGGCAACCTATGCGGTGATCGAATTCTCCCGGACAGTGGCAATGGTTCCAGGGGTAGAATAGCACGATGAGAGGCCGATACAAGTTATAAATGCCCATGCTTGAACACTGTGAATCAGGAGCTTTCTAGCTGTGTGTCAAAGCTGTGTGTCAGATATTGAAGCGAGAAAGCGCTAGAGATTATGAGCATGCATCCCGAATGACACTAATGAGTACCATAGTATCTTGAGTACACAGTTCAGGTTGCTCACGCGCCACGACAATTGTTTAGATCATACTGCGTGAAAAGCGGCGATTTATACTTAGCGCAATGTTTCACTAGCTGTCATTACTGGTTCGTACTTTAAGCTACACTGTTTAAATTATCTTAATGTATGAAGCAGCGCACAAAACACGACGCAATGAGGCAGAATTACCCCACAGGACAACTGCTTCCCATGTTAAGATAATTGCGCCCCCCCCCCCCCCCCCCAGCTCGCCCACCTCTTGATATTGTTTAATTGGTTAAACTGTTTTTATATATTGTGCTCCGGTTAATATGTCTAATAGCGGTAGCGTACATTAAACTTGAGGCGGCTCTTTGGAAGTTCCCCCGTATAATTATTCATACGAATACTTCTTGGTCAAAGAGGAGGAGGAGGAGGAAAAGAAGGAAGGATGGGCAGGGAGGTCAACGGAAAGCGCGTCCGGTTTGCTACCTTACGCGAGGTTAAGGGGGTTAAAGGATGAAAAGAAAGAAATAACAGCGAGGGAGGGAGGGAGGGAGCGAAGGAGGGAGCTATTATCACTGCGAACCCCTGCGGTTGTCCATCCCATCAAGCCTACAATCAGCGACTGAGGCCAGTCAATTTCATGAACTGTAGAAATGCTGGCGTCGCTTTGTAAGCCTGCGACGAGTGGGGCCATGGTCCGAGAATCTTTGTTTCTGAAAATGGTCTATTATTAATTGGATTAACACAACCAAAGAACGTCGCGTTCGATGTCATAACGATCACAAAAACAGAACATCTGTTCTATCGTCTCTTCCCAGTTGCATGAGTCACAGATAGGCGAGTCTGACATTCCAATAAGGAACGAGTAGGATTTCGTAAGAGCACCTCCTAACCAGAGGCGACACCGGCATCACGGCGGGAGAAGTACGATGCAATCCACAGCTTCAATGAAGGATCAAGTCTGTGGAGCCGACAGTTTAAGACAATCGGGGTGTTCCACGAAGTTTGCGCCTTGGCGTGAGCAAGTAAACGAAGACCCCTCGCAGAGTCCGTTCTTGACAAGGTTGTGGGAACTGTCTGCGTTCCTTTATGGGCTATCTGGCGACATCATTAGCAAGGTCGTTACCGACGATGCCACAGTGCCCCGCCGACCATCGGAATATGATATCCCGTCCCTTCATGAAGCCTTGATGGAGAACTCCTCTTGTCTCAAATACAAATTGTTTATGGGTCCTGCGTCGTAAGGCTGACTACAGACTCTGAATTGCTACCTGGGAGTCCCAAATAATTACGTACTTTCGTGGTTGTGCTTGCGTGATATGATTACCAGTACCACGTAGGGCGGCAAGTTCTGTTGCCATGAAGGTCGTTATGTGGGACACTTTGAACTTGATTTTGCCTTGTAAGGCCGGAATGACAACACCACCTGTGCAGATTGTGGCTGAGACAGATCCATCAGTGTAAATGTGCGTTCTTTGTAAATGTGCCTCGTTCAATAATGACAATGTCAACTGTCGTAGAGCCAATGTTGAATGGCGATCTTCTTCGTAATTCCCGGAATTGGAAGGCGTAGTTGTAGCTGTCGTTGGTATCACAAGTGTAAAGGCGGTCTTGCTGCTGATGTAAAGCCCGACGGAAGTTTATTAAATTTTAAGCTATGCATAATACAGCAGTTTGCGTTGATCGTTCTTTTCTCAACATGCTTGAGTAGCACACAAGTCGAATTTCGGCCAATAAGCGCCATGCTGCACATGAGACGACTGCAGCTTTGAAAAAAATACACCTGACCGAACACATAAAAAAAAGAACCGAATGTTACATCTTATTGCAGTTTCCCGGCACTTCGTTCACGAAGGAATATGAATTATCACCACAAACTAAGAAACTGCACAAACACTGTATGGAAACATTTCCGGTATTATGCCATCGCATGTTGGAAACATAGAGCAAGAGACACGTTAGGTCGTGTATGCAATTCGAAGCGCTCGTTCTCAGCAGTTCCTCCCTCCGTGCAACCAAAAACGACGAACGTCGCGGCCGGTGCTCGAGATAAATCACACCGCGTTCGCCGCAATAACAAAAAAATGGAGGGCGCAAGCGCGCTCCTTTCTCCCGCCGTCTCCGCAAAAGGTGGGCCTCATTTGCGTCATTGGCCTGGTTCCGGTGAACGCCCTTCGGGCTGCTGCCGGCAGCCACGGAACGGAATCACGTCGCCGTCGTCCTCGTCATCTCGGCCGCTTCTCGTTCTCCGACCTCGCGCGCGCTCGGCGAGCGAGCTGGTACGAGGAAACAGCTGACAGATAAGGGCCGCGTTGCGCCGTCGACAGCGAGCGCTGTTGTGCGGGGAGGGCTGAAGGCGTGGGGAAAGAAGGAAAAATAGGAGGACGCCGAGCGGGAGGAGAGCGGCGGTGGAAAAAGGAATCCCAGAGCGGGACGGAGAGGTCGTAAAGAAAAGCAAGCAGTGTGAGCGGGCGAAGGTAGCGCGCGCGGACAAGCGACAAAGAGGTGCACGAGCGGGGGAGCCCTGATAGGGCCGTAAATCTTGCGACGGCCGCCGTCGTCCCGGGTGGAAACCCTCTCTCACTCTCTCTCTCTCTCGCACTCACTCACTCTGAACCCCCTCTCCCTTTTTTCTCCCTTCATAGCGGCCGGTGTTTTCCCGCTTTCCTCGGTCTCTTCTCCTTCGTCGGACGGACGTACGGACTCGGGCCACGGTGCGGGCGCGCGATGGCCGGGCAGGCACCAAAGGACGCGAGGAGCGCCGATAAATCATGCTTCGGGGCCCCAGAAATGCCCAGATTAATGCGGCCCCAGAGCGTCCCGGAGATGTGCTCGCGAGAGAGAGAGAGAGGGAGGAAAAGCCGCACCCACGCGCACGAGAGGCGCACGTGCGAAAATCGAGCCAAGCAATGCGCGGCGAGCCTGCGTCTTGTTTGTCGCCCGCGAGGATGCGTGGTTCGCAGTTGAGAGAACGAGACACGAGGGACAAGTGGGCGAGCCGATGCGCAGGCGAGGAATGACGAACGAGAGCCGGAATGGTGGGAAAGAAATCGGATGAAAAAAGCCCCTTCTTTCTGCCTCTGCTTCTTTTTTTTTTCTGTGTTTCTCTGTTCCTTCGACTTATTTGGCTGTATAGTTGCCAGAAAGGCGACTCTTTCTGAGATTGCCGATGAATCGTGCCACGCACTTGCATGAGAAGCTGCAAAAAGTTTGCCCGTCGTGCTTGCGAGAAGTTACAAAAAGTTCGGCCCAGAACACATTAGACATTCAAGGCGGGGCACTCAAATGAGCAGACACATTTTCTTATCTGCGAACTAATGAAGATTGGAGACAATGTAAATGTTCTGTTTCGCTCGTGCTCGGACTTTCAGCAGGCGCATTCCTCTGCATGCGTAGTATAAGTGATTCAGCGACAATGAAACAATCGGAGGAGTCAATTTTTTGAACATATAGTAAAGTCGCGGTTTTGCCGGTCGAGAAAATGTAATAGCAGGCTGTTGTGCTAATGGTCGCGAAATAACTCTAAACAAAGTTATCTGACGTTCAGTAGTGCTGCAAACATTCAGTGGTATAAAACATTGTTTTTTATTTTCTCATTGATTTTTTTTGGGTTAGCTTTCTCGCAGATGATTAACGTATGACGTACCTTAGGTCTACCTCTAAATTCAATAGAACTACCACTTATGTCTCTGCCGATTGCAGACTTCCCCCTTTCTTCCTGTTCATTCCTCCTTTACCCAAAGAACGTCCACGAAGAAGACTATGTAATTGTACTACTCGAGTTCCTGATGTCTACGGACCTTCGTGGCGTGCATTAAGAACGTCGCTTGCTACGGCTGCATAATGTGGCGGCATTCCTCTTTCTTTTTGTCTCCTTGCCCTCTTTCTCCCGTGCTGGGTAGCCATCCAGAACTACTTATGGTTAACCTCCCTGGCTTTCTAAACATATTTTTCTCTTGGTCTCGTTCACTCTGGCCGCAAATCATGCAAAAAGTTCTAGCAATTCTTTCGTGGGCAGTTGCTTCGCGAAGGAAAAAAAAAATTGGAATGGAGAAGACACAAGGAAATATGAAAAACACAGGAATGAACAAATAAATAAGCAAATAAATACACTTCATGGTCTATACTGAACTTAAGCCCACTCACCACTGCTACTGCGGGTCAGATCCTATTTTTATCACGGGACCGCCGCGCCCAACCGCGCAAGCATGTAGTCTTTCAATCGCGACAACAACAGCAGTGGCTTTTGCTGAAAATGGCGCTGTCAGCCGTTTTTCTTGCCGTCAGAAATGCAGCTGAGCAGGTGACGATAGCCTCGTCTACGAGCGGACTTCGAGCTCATGAGTTTTCGTTTGTGGGCCAGGTGTCATTACCGCGGCATTACGATAGTTCCGTATTTTTTTTTCTCTTCACCCGACTTTGCAACTGCTGGCTGCAGCTGTCTTTTCGATTATAGAACTTGGCCTACCGATATGCTCAAATCGGCATGTGCAACTGCGTGTGTGAACATTCTTGGCCAATACCCCAGAATTTGCAAGCGCTATTGAGTTGTTGCGCGAATAGACGAGCAGAAATAGACAGGCCATAAATGGTGAAGTACTGCGATGAATTCCAATTAACATAAATGATGAAGTCGGCCACAGAAAAACTGAAGTCAACT
Source organism: Dermacentor silvarum (assembly GCF_013339745.2). Lineage (NCBI taxonomy): Eukaryota > Metazoa > Arthropoda > Arachnida > Ixodida > Ixodidae > Dermacentor > Dermacentor silvarum. The sequence goes on along the minus strand of NC_051159.1, from coordinate 107,165,893 downwards.
GCATAGAAGTGAAGAAGTTGGAATCGAAAGAACCAGCTGTGGAGAAACAAGTGAACCGAATGGAATACCACGCTAGTGAGCATTGAGTGAGGGGCGTTGGGCTGCAGACAAGTGAAGCAGTCGGTGACAGAAAATTGAAAGATTCGGTTACGCCGAAGAGGTTGGCAACAAAAGCAGCCAAGGGCAGAAAAAAAAAGTTCAGTATCAAAATGAGGTCAGATCACGCATTGAGCGAGAAGCTTTGAACTACATAGCAGGAGAAGAGAAGAAAATGAAGTAAACATAAAGGAAACCTTCGCTTATAACTAATTTCTAAATGTGCGTGCCATCTGGTGATTTTTTTCTTTCATGGTATGTATCACTAAATAAAAAGGGATACGTGCATAAAGTATGAGTATGTACGCGTCTCCCACATGCCGACTAATAGCTATGTTCTGTCTTTTGATGTTGCTGCTATGGTGGGCACAGCCTATGAAAAACTCGTACGTTAATAGGATGAGCATTTGGGTTAGTTTCTCGCAGTAAATCAAATCAAGTTCTGAGGTTTTATGTGCCCTAACAATGATCTCATTATGAGGCACGCCGTAGTGGGGGACTCTGAAAAAATTTAGACCGCCTGGGCTTCTATAACGCGCGCTTAATGTACGATACACGAGGGGTCTTTCATTTCACCTCTATCAAAATGCGGCCACCGTGGCCGGTACTGACACCACGACCTTGACCTCAGAAGCGCAATGCTGTAAACAACAAGAGGGAGGGGGGGGGGGGGGGAGAGGGGTGCTCGCAATATATTCGCACATTAGAATGGCATACAGAGCCGACTGATTCTTCAAAATCGCATTTAGGTCAAATGACTCTGCAGAGAAAACACGTTTATGAGCAAAGTGACTTCCGATTCGACTCGTGCCTTCTTTTATTGAAATGTTTACGAGACCTCTCCTTCGATTTGCAGCATTGAACGACCTTGCCTCTCAAGCGAAGGGAGTGCTTGCATTATTATTTGCGGCAGAATAGCGGGGACATGTTATGCCACAAAACGCACGTGCAGACGCAATACTTTGCATCTGCTTTGCGGAGGAGTAGAGCTCATGTGAGAAACTAACTATCGAGGGGCATGACGTCAGGCAATGAGCCTTCACAATGCAACCTCCTCTGACGCCGTACTCTTCCTGAGTTTATTCGGGGAATTATGGGAAATGCGTACATCGCGTACTCAATTTTGGAAACAGCACGCCTTAAGTGGTTTGGTTCGTGGTAGATGATGTAGGTGCTGCTGGAGTTGCTGCCGTCGTATCCATCCCGTGCCGTTCGCCTTCCGCTAGCCGCATTTGATGTCTTTAGTTCTCGACCTCAATACTTGGAAACACTGTTGCCGTTACAAAGGCAACACTAGCTCCTGAGTATCTGCACAATTAACTGCATGCGTTACAAATACTAGCTACGCAGTAGACCAAAGAACGAGCCCAACAGAGCTGCATGAGGTGAAAAAAAAAAGCGTGTGTCATTAGGGGTTCCGGGCTTTTCCCATAATTGCTTATTTTTGTGTTTTATGACAGGGCTTCAAGATTCAAGGCTCTCTCGCATTCGTTTGTTTCTTTGTTTCTTTTTTTTTCTTGTTTTTTCCTCTACGTCAGAGGTTGTAGTTGCAAGTATTGCAACGCTATGCGTCACAGGGAAAAGGCAGATGCGATGATAAGGGCCACTTCATACATGCTTCGTCCAGGAGCACAGCATAGAGTTGCGAGCACTGGAACGCTAAGCGCCACATGGGAAGGGCAGACCTGTTTTTGTGTGCGGCCAATCATTCCACGCGTAATTAAGCTCACAAACTTGTTAGAGAGAATGAGCATTGTACGAGCTAGTACAAACTAGATGCACTGCCTCGTCAACTAAGGCGCAGGATTACAATCAGCAATCTCCTGCCGAAAAAGGAGTAACCGAACACGTTCCCGTCATTCAAAATGGGGAGATTATGCTCAACGGCAGTGAAGGTGGAAGCAGGATAACAGCGGGGGAAACAAAACGCTTTAACACGAAAGAGAACTCTCGCCTAGAGTATTTCAGGGTTCGTGCTGCGGTGACCGTCTCAACGATTCCCGGACACAGTACTGCCAGGCCAGACCGTTATCAAGATCACAACCCCAGGTGACCCTCGCTCCGCCAATATTGTGTCCTGTGTTCGAATGTTCATTGGTCTATAAGGATGCCTACACGTCTACTAGGGGACCATCTAGAAATGGCTGAACAATCGCGAACACGCGCCTATCATAACGGCATTTGGTTCGACAGCATTGTCGCTTCTTACTCAAAGCTACGGCGACTTCTTATAAACGCCTCAGTATTATTCCACCTCGATATTTCCTCGAGCTTATACGCAGCGGTTGTTTCTTAGTATGCACATAAGTAGCCTGTCATCCGCAATGTACCGCTCATCTGCCTCTCCATTTACTCATTTGTGTTCTTTATTATCGTTTTAACAGCGAAGCTGTTTAAGCCAGCTGTAGTTTGTGGTTCGTGGTTCGTATAAAGAAGCTATCAAGAAATAAAAGAGAATAAACTTTCTTGCCGAGGCGGGATTCGAATCCCCGTACCCCCGGTCTCAACGCGAGCGTCGTAACCACTAGGTTTAGAGCCACGCTTACAGAACATGCATTTATGCGAACCATATGATTGCGTTCGAGCGTCGTCATCTTCGTCCATAGCTGGCGCATTCGCAAGCTCGTGCTCTGCGAGGTGAAGAGAGTTTGCGCGCTATGAGAGTGAGAGAGAGACGCATTCACGGAGCGAGTCTGCTGGAACGCGTTGTCGGCATTGCAACGCGGAGTCGGTGTTGCAAGCTGCGCTATCCAACGCGCTGTGACAGCCGTAAGTCCGAGACGCGCGAAAAGAAATTATCATCATCATGAGTAATAAGATGAAAAGCTCGCGTGCACTTCCGGAAAATGCTGGGCTACGATCACCCCGCTTCGCTGTTTCGAGCGTTGCGCGACCGAGTGCAAGGTTAAGGGTTTTTTATATGCTATACGCTGAAAAATCTGTGTTATACTTTGCCTGTACGTGGGGCGTCGTTTTTTCATGATTTGATAAGCCTCCTAGCAAAATGCCTCGCAAGCTGCAGTGCCTTAAGGCTCTTCAACTCGGCTTAGCGCAGCGCCGTATCTCCAAAATACAACTCGGTGCTAATCGAGCAGAGGCCTCAACAGACCAAATTGTTCGCAGAGGCACTCCATAGTTGTCAGTGTTGTTTAAGAAGACTCACTTTCCTTGCGATAGTTTCAAGGAGTGAGCAGCTGACACTCTGTCTTTATCGATTAGGTTTCACTCATAAGCACGCTCACTGTGTGCGACAGGCAGAACGATTGAGCGCCGCTATCTGCACCGAGTGCCAATTTCTCAGTGCTAGGACGCCGCTTTAGACGTCACAACAATGCTACAGCAACTGAAGATACGGTGCTTTGTAGACATTCATTATTTTCTCCGCAATAATGAATGAGTCCCGCATACAATTTCGGTGCATGTCCGAGTTGCTAAGGCGCATCTAATGTGAGGAAGTGGGCTGAAGAACCGTCGCCATCGCGAGAAACTTCATTTAGCGGCCCCTTGGGCGCTAGCTATTATTTTTTTGTATGTGGGCGATAATCTGGAAAACTATAGGGTGTCGAAATACTGAAGCAATGTGAGGGCGACTCCTGCAGGAACGCGAAAGATGGTAGCGTAATGTAACCCAGGACAAAAGAATATGTACAATGCTGGACGAAATGGTGGTAATCAGATGACAAGCGAGAACATATAGATGCGCTTCTGGGTGGCAAATAAGCATCAGCGATATTGGAGGAAAGGCCGAATAAATGTTTCTTGCGGCCCAAACTAGTATTTATGCTTTTCATTTCAGCTGCCGCCCCTTCTACTTAACGTGCATACGGAAAAAGGGCGTAACAATTATGACCTTGTAATGGTGCGTTAGGCTATATTTAACAGCCATTTTTGGTACCGTGATTCATATGCTTCTCTGGTTTAGCTGGGTCACACGCAAATAAAAAAAATAGAGCATGCAAGTGTAGGCAGGAAGCTGGAGTTGTCTCTACCGCCATGAACTTCTTGCCACTCGCTTCCCCTTCCGACTCGTTTCACTTTTTCTTGAACTTTGCATATTCCGACGACTCCTTCTGTAGCTGTAGCCGCATCAAGTGCCTCTTCAAGATCGCTTTCACCTTTGGTGCGCTTATATACTGAGAGCGAGCGCAGAAGTAAACACCCATACAATGAATGAACGAATCGTGAGTACACCAAACCACCTGACTGCTGGCAAAGTGCAAAACGCTTTGCTTGTCGTCTTAATTCATAACATTGCCATTAATACGTGTATGTGAATCCGACAGATTCCGGTCCACGCAGCTGCAAGATCCGGCAGCCTCGTTAACACTTCCGCACGTAATATTACACAAGATCGACCTTACCCTTGCTAAATATGACCCGGTAACACTGAGACAACTTCTACAACTAGACACTGCTGTCATTTAATAACTGCGTCACATTGAGTGTAGCTACCGCAAACGCCGGTTCTAGTTCTCCGCATGCAATCGTCCGCGGCTGAATTCTCAAGCAGCGTCCAATACAGAACCTCAAATGATAACTAAAGCGGTTAAGTCATGCGCGTTAGTCTGAAGGCAAAGCTGTCGCAGTTTCTCACGTTTATAAACTGTCAGCTAAATGAACGTGAATCAGGAATTCAGCTAAGTTTGAGAATGCCCACGTGGTTAGTGCACTGCCGCAATTACCCCGCGCTTACCCTGACATTTTCAGCTTCATTCCCAGAACTTTTCTCTTGCCATCAAGCGTGCCTTCAGGAAAAACGAAGGAAGTGGCGAACGTTTCCGGATGACGCAAAGCGAGGCATAAGCTCCGAGCTTTAGAGATGCAAGAAGCGCCAAAGCCGGCGCCCGCCTAACTACGGCCGCAGGATCGTTTTATCCAGCGGCCGTACCCTAACCCAAACATCAAGGCAGTCTTTCAGGGAATGGCAGTTCAGAGGGCTCGTCGTTAGCAAGAGAGGCTGCACTGTTAACTGAGAGAGACGCGGCAGAGTCGGGAAACGCCGGCTACGTGTTGCAGGCAGCAGCGCCGGTCACGCGTTCTCCTCATGAGCATAACTTTGTCTGTTTGATTCTTGAGGAAATCGCTCCGAATTCCGGTGATGGGCACAGAACATGAAAACACCTAGGTGCTGAGATCTTGTCGTACGGTAAATACCCCCCTCGAGGCCTAGCATAATCGCGAGCGGATCCACAATGGCATACTCTAAACTCCAGGTTAATTCCATCGCCGAATGAAAAGGTTACCGTTGTCTCATTAAATACTCTCAATGTTCTTATCCATGTCCTCGTCAAAGAGCTGCCCAAAAAGGAGAGATATGAGGGATCATTACAATTTTTCATTAAGCACGTAGAATTCACTGTCTGGTCTCACGGTCCAAACAGGTACCCTACAGTTACATGTTGTTTACATCGCGCGCCCTTTTGAAACAGCACCAATTTCGCAAGACACTTAAGTAATGCATATTCAAGGGCCTCATCGTGAAGTCACAGGAAGACACGAGGGAGACACGAACAAGTGCAACACGCGAGGGAGATGCTGAGTGTGTAATGAGAAGCCAGAGAGGGTAGCTTCAGTGGTCGCCCAGGGAGCCATCCCAGGTGCATGAGCTGTTTGTGTGTTTATGCGTTCACCGTGTCCAGCCCGCGAGATGAAAGAGCAACACAAAGAAAATATTACGGGCGACAATCTAATAAAGCCAACGATATATCAGCGTCATATTCAGCGTCATATCGTGTACAAATACGTAACGCGGCTTACATCGAGCGGCCCTGATCTATATATAGTTGGTACATAGTAGAGGTGCGACGGTAATCCACTACTAAGGCGCTCAACTCCGTTCCTGACCACCACGGTTTTGGCCGATTGCGAGAACCTTGCAGCAAAGTCTTCCAATCCGTTCTGGCGCCGGTTTGACGTGTCTGGCAAGATATGGGCACCGCGGGCCTCGACCGTGATTGGACGAGAGTTCGCGACGAGTTACGCCGCGTCCTTGATTACAGCAGCGGGCGCAACACGAAGTGAAAAAGGTCGCCCACCATTTCAACACGCTGCTCTCAACAGGACCGGTAAGGGGGCGGCGGCGCGCTTATGATTAGGACTGCGTCGCATCGAGTGCTGGCACGACGATTGATCGACTCCAGAGAGCGACGGAGCGAGACCAATCGTGCCCGTCTGAATTGTAGCCCCAATTTGGGACCGAAAAAGAAAAGGTTCGGAGGAAGAGGGGGGCATAGACCGCCCTCTGGGGAGTTCGCTAGTTCTTTTTAGGCCGTAGGATAGAGTGAGAACAAGGTTTTGCTTTATTGAATGGAGCTCGTTCCTTTTGCCGGGTCTCGAGAGGTAACCTTTCGGCGTCCCTCCCTCTTGTCCCGCCCCTTGACACTGTCTTTTGGCCTGTCTCGCTGAGTTTCTGTAGCAGAGCGCGGCCGGAGATCGTGAAAATGGCATCAAGTTCGACCCGGTTTGCGAGATTCTTGTGTCACGTCTCCGAGATTTTACATTTGCCGTTCCCTTTAGAGGCATTGGCTCGCGCCAGTCTTCTTCCCATTCGCGGGAATAGGTTTTTTTTCTCTTTCATTTTTTGATAGAGAGAAAGAAGAGTTGCGTTTTATTATTCTTGTCGAAGTCTCGATCACACAGATGTGTGTCCGTTTTGTGTTGCAGAATGTCTCTATAGACGAGTCTAGATATTTTCGCCTCCTTATGACGGTGTAAACGGGATCTGATATACCACCTTTTTAAGGAACCTTGAGCATCTTGATGTGCCATAAAGTATTAATGCATGCTTTGACCTGAGACGACACTATCTTGACAAAACATCATGAACCACGAACAAGCAGCAGAGCCTATGTTACTTTACTGTTACTACACTGACTTGAACGCTTAACGTATGCGTACAGGCGTGTCAGAGTTCAAAGGATGGTTCGTGCAAAAAGTTTTCCTTTTCTTTTTTTTTCTGATACAAATGTCCTTTTCCATACTAATTCCTGCAATCTCTACAAGCAGTTGAGCTTTGCACACGGGCTGCGTTTGTACATTTCGCTCGGATATTTGTGGAGGTTAAACATGGAGCATTTGTAGAGGGTAAACATTATTAGACGTTAAACCCAGGGAGTGGTGGAACTATTGTGATGAGAGTTTCGGTACAAGGTTTACTGACGTTTCCGGAGTGGGTCAATTTTTGTAATAAGCTCACTTTACAAAGCAAATAAGTGAAGAGACATAGTGAGGAGACAAAAAATTTCTTGCAAATGCCTTGATTTGTCAAGTACTTCAAATATCTCATAGGAGTTCGTTTCGTGATGGAATTATTCTAATGATATCTCATAACGTTTGTCTCAGGGGTTAAGGTGAGGTGTGAGGAAATTTGTTTTTATTTCTTCGTAAACGGAGCTGGGACGAATGCGATAGTCCCCGCTGACTGTTCACAGTGGGCCACAATAGTTAGAATTCTTTCTGAGAAAGCTTTAGCACCGGCATCATGTTCGGTAATGCTTACACCAGGTATTCCAGCTAGTGTGCGCCTTGGGCTGGTTTGCTGCAGAGGAAAGCCACATCTATTCGCGCATTCGTACGACAATCGCCTGCGCATCACACTTTCTCCCGTAATGGCCGTAATCACGCGGCAGCTTGCGCACATTTTAACCATCTTATATTTCTCTTTTCTCGATCAGCACAAAACACAGGAATCACCATTATCCCAAGGCAGTGCATCACGCCAGTTATCAATCCTTAAAATAAATCTTATAAGAAAACATTCACAAACTGCGCAGTGGGCTATCGGAGACGCCGTACTGGAGAGCTCTGGATTAATTTTGATCACCTGGGGTTCCCAATCGTGCACCTAAAGCCAGGTACGCGAGAATCTTTTGCAATTTGGTCACATCGGAATGTGGTCGCCGAGGCAGGGCATCGAACCAGCGACCTCGTGCTCAGCAGCGCAACGACACGGCCAATGATCCATCGGCAGTCAACCATCCTTCAAATTTCATCGAACACATTATCCGCTAGAAAAATACCTACCACTTATATTTATATCCAAAGTGGGCTTGTTTGACGCATAAATAAAATGGTAAATTAAGCGGTTTAAAACTTGCTGCATTATTTAGTAAAAGCGATTTTCACTCGAGTTGAACAGCATCGCTGATCAAGAACGACGGCAGGTCTGTTCAGAAGCGTTTTCAATGAGCGTGTAATACGAATTTTCAAACAGACATATCACATCCGACCAAACTTCTTCCCCTTGAATATGTTTTCCGCCCTTTTCCTCCTGTCCCACTGCTACGGTAAATGAAATAGCACATCGAC
>NC_051159.1:106782784-106857390 GCF_013339745.2 Dermacentor silvarum | reverse complement strand
GCATTCGAAACGTGGCGCACTCCGCCATCCTAAACCAAATCTCAAACCTGCACCTGGACGTCCGAGCATACAACTACGTCAGGGACTTCCTCACAGACCGAAAAGCCACGCTCATTGCCGGAGACATGGAAACGGAAGAACTGAACATGGGCAGCGAGGGAACGCCGCAGGGCTCGGTCATATCCCCCCTGTTCTTCAACCTCGTGATGCTCGACCTCCTGCGGAAGCTACAAGAAGTGCACGGCGTCCACCATACGATCTACGCGGAGGACATCACGATCCGGACTAGTAACGGAAGCGACAGCCAAATAGAGATCAAACTCCAAGAATCTGTCCACAAGGAGACGAGCCTACGATTATCCCCCGGAAAGTTGGAACTCCTCCTATACCGTCCCACCCTCAAGGGCAGACCGCCCAAGAGATACAGCGGACCAATACAACACGAAGAAATCAAGATACACACACAGGAAGGGATCGAAATCCCAAAGGTACGCAAGATCAAGGTTCTAGGTATGCTCATCGAAACGAACGGAGTTAATGGCGAGACTGTCAACAAACTAACGAACAAGGTCAGCAACGCCACGCGCCTAATCCGGCGAATCACAAACAGAAGAAATGGCACGAGAGAGGAAAGCGCCATCAGGCTCATCCACGCTTTCGCCATCAACCATATTGCCTACGTGGCGGCCTTTCACAACTGGTCAACTAGCGAAAGAAATAAGAATAACGTGCTCATCCGAAGGACGTTTAAGCTTGCCTTCGGAGTCCCGCACTCCGCCAGTACGGAACTCCTCCTCGAGCTAGGACTGCGCAACACGCTCGAGGAGATCGCCGAAACACAGCGCATATCTCAGCTCGAAAGACTAACAGAGACCGACACCAGCCGATACATCCTCTATCGACTGGGCATCACGTACCACAAACAACACGGACGCAAAGCGCAAATACCCAAGGAAATCCGAGAAACCATACACGTTGCAGCCATCCCTCGGAACGTCCACCTTGACTTCAACAAAGGTCGCAGACTAGCAAGAGCCAAAACCCTCCTCCGATCGTACGGAAGGGAAACCGACGCGCGCTTCGTTGACGCCGCGGAACACCCGATGGCAGACGCTTCACTGTAGCAGTAATAGACACCAACTACAAAACTGACAACACGTGTAGCGTCGAAACCCAACATGCAGAGGAAGCCGAAGAGGTAGCCATTGCCCTGGCCCTCTCGAATCCGGATTGCAACACCGTCCTGAGCGACTCCCAGGCGGTGGTGAACAAACTTTGCCAAAGGACACATTTCCCCTAAAGCCATCATCATTCTTAAGAGAATACGCACCCCCCAGGACCACCCGAGTGGTAGCGTATGGTTCCCCGCCCACGTCAACACGAGCGACCAGGCACCCCCGAACCTCAGCGAGGTAGCCCACCGCAGAGCGCGAGAGCTGACGGACCGCGACCGGCCGGCCTCTCGGGAAGACCCCCGAATCGAACGAGACGGACTGGCCACATACAACGCCCTTACAAAGAAGTACCAACAAGCCAGAAGGGCATTCCCACCACCACACAAAGACTTAAATAGGGCTCAAGCAGTGGCCCTACGTCAACTGCAAACAAAAACCTTCCCGAACCCGTTTCACCTCAAACGGGTATTCCCCGAAGTGCACAAAGAAGACACATGGAAGATATGCAAACAGGAAACAGCTACACTGAAACACATGCTATGGGAATGTAACGCCCAACACAAAAACAAAGTAAACTCCGAGTCCCTATCGCTGAGGTGGGCCGCCACTCTGCGCAGCTCCGACCTCGGCTACCATTGCAACTCTGGGCTGTCCAGCAGGCTCGCGAGGCGGCGCTGAGACAAAATCTCGACGTCCCGTCGTGGGAGACCTGTGCCCGGGTCGTCAAAACTGCAGGACAACTCAATAAAGTTATTACCATCCATCCAGTTGTTTATAGCATGAACATGAAAACCAAACACCTAATCGGGGGCCTGGCGACTTCGTATAAAAACTCGGAAACGACGGTGTGACACGACCAAAAGTCCTTTGAAGCAGAACTCTTAGGAATTCTTCTGCTACCGCAAGGATGCCAATGGTTGCCTGTGTGTGACATGCGTATAAGGCACAATTTGGAAGGGATGGTTGAAGGGCACTTCCATAGGGTGTGGGTATGAAGTGGTTGATTGACTTATTGACTTATTGATTGTTTATTGGTTTGTAACAATAAGCGTGATGGCAGGAGAAGGGAAAGCCCTTCAAGGATGGCTTGCGGGGGTCCTTCGCCCCCATACTTGCAAAGACAGCAACAGAGGCACAAGCATTTTCTTTACATCCTTCTAAACTTTGACCAAACCATCAAATTAGACACATCACTAGTTACAGTGCTGCATTAGTATACAGTTACAGGGTGATGCATTAGCATACATGACTTCACATCAGGGTCATACATCAGCACAACTCTTCGGTACAACATACGCATTCTAATAGTGGCATTTAAGAATATAATGAAATGCAAATCAGTGACCACTCTAGAGGTCAATCTTAGGCTAGAAAGAATGCGTACAAGTCAGATGATCTTACTTCGCGAATATCGACTTGTTTTTTATTGTAGTCATTTAGTAAACGCGGAAGTTTGTTGTGAAGCATTTTCTGACCATAACCAGTGCGACAGTACGGAACATTTCATATTTATGTTGTTCCTGTGTTATGTGATACCTCCCAATAAGATTTACTAACCTCATGAAGCGAGAGAGCGGCGCCGTGCCGCCTGCGCTGTCGCCGCTGTAAAAATGCGAGCTGCATGACTGATGGTACGCACCCGACTACGAAGCGCAGAGCAGCCACTATGCCGCTGGTCCTCGTTGATAACAGGCCCGTCGCAAGACAATTTTCTTCTTGATGACCAGCAAACAAAGCGTGGGAAATTCAAGGTTCTGGCAGAATACAGCTCGCACCGTTATTGGTTAAAACACGATGAAGCTCTCAACCCAGCACCTGTAATGTGCGCCTCGTACTGATTAGAAGGCCCGGAGAAAGATTAGAACAGAGCGAATAGTGGAAAGGCAGGTTGACCAGACGCACGTCCGGTTTGTTATCTTGAACTTTGGGAAGGGTATAAAGGAAGGAAAGGGGAGAAAGCGCACTAATTTCGCGCTCACTTGGAGGCGCATTGCGAGTCTTCGGAAATGGTCACAAACACCGGTCCACTTGAGGAACCGCAGCAACGTTCTCGTTGCTTCTTGCTCCAGCGATGCGCAACACCATGGTCTAAGGATCTCCGTTTCTTAAAACGGTCCGAAGTTCAGCCTGTTTTAACATTTGGGCAAGTTGTTTTAACTTCGCCGAAAAACACGACTTGACAGGCGCTGGACTAGCGACTCAGAACTGTATTGCAGTTTGCGGCTTTGTCCGTTCTTGGTAGTCCGTTATCACTTGTCCGCATGTCTGTTTGCTCCTTGTTCTTCAAAATGCAGCCATTCTTGTGTTGGAATTCCTGTTTATTCAGAGAATGTAACCAGCTTTTTGGTATCCTTGCCATATTGTGGTTGCATGCTTCATTTTTACGTATTTTAATGTTGCTCTTTCTTAAACGCTGAGACCATGGAAAAACAGGCCACCGAAGGGCCGAGTATAGCCTAGTGGTTACGGCGCTCGCTTTGGGACCGGGGGTATACGTGGGTTCGAATCCCACCTCGGCAAGAAAGTTTCTTTTGTTTTCCTTCTGGATAGTTCCTTGCTACGCACCACAAATTACGGCTGGCTTAAGCAGCTTCGCTGTTAAAAAAGTGGTAAGGAAAACCTAAAATCCCTTAAAAACCCTTTAAATGGCGGGAAGGGCGGTATCACATAAAGAGTGGGTCACATCAATACATTCCAGTAGAATTGTTACGCATTCAAATTCATTCTTTTATTTCATACCAAAAGAAATCACGCTGTCCATAAAATATACTTCAATGCGATACAAACGCTTATTTCATGAAAAACAACAGCCTGGATTCACAAAAGCTCACCCGCTAGAGTTCTTCGTAAGAGGAAATTCAAACCAATCCTAATGCTTGACTCATTATCGGTGAAAGCGTCCAACAAATGGCAATGAACACTTACGAACGAAAAGATTTGTGAATTCGGCTCCTGACGTTTTAGTATAATGAAGTGCAGTGGGATCCGTATACTTTTGACATGTGCCGTAATCGCAGCGGTTCACGCTCACTTGTCCACGCAGGCCCTCCTAAGCAGACGTCCTCGACAACGACGACGACTACTACGACTACTACGACCACGACGCCCGCGCCGACGGACCCTCCCAAAACGCTCTCGCCCAACTACAGGCAGCGCGCGGACGGTCGCATCATCGACTTCTACGCCGACCCGAATTTCCCGCGTGAGCTGAAGGGCGCCGACTTGACTGACTACCCCTTCTACGAGAACTTGCCCGAAGACATCAACTTCGACTGCAGCAAGTGGCACGACGGATTCTACGCCAGCATACCGCACAAGTGTCAGGTGAGAACGGGCGCCTGCTTGGCCATGGTACGCGCTACTTATTTAGGACACTATAGGGGAAGTAAAGAATATTACACTTATTCTGGTTTAAAGTGCTTGCTGATGCAAAGAGAGAGAGAGAGATAGAGACAGCAGAACATCCATGATTTGGGTTGTCTATATAAAACAAAATAATTTACACCTACTTATCACCTGCAGTTTGAAGAAGTATTGCGCAGTTCTACAAAACGCGTTGCTGGACTAGTTGGTGCATGATTTTTACTAGAATTGTGGCGTTGGGCCTGTCCGTGTTGCTTCTGTCGTTCCAGGTCTCTGGCTGCGCCATTATCATGCTAAAACACTATCGTGTACTTAATTATCTTAATTTTTACCGTAGGTTAAGCACAGTATTCTTTTACAGGATACTCAAGGGTATCTGGAGTTACGTAAAACAGAATTAGGGAAAGACATTTCGCTTAATCAATGGCGTGCCCCGTTAGGCCTAATGCCGACAAAAAGGTTTCGTTTTCTCCCAGTCCTCATAAGGAGCAGTGTACTGATGCTTCTCATCAGAGGAAAAAGGAAAGAAGTTTGAGAATCACGCAATAAACGATAAATGTTGGTCGCGCGCCCGAGCGCGCACGCACGCACGCACGCACGCACGCACGCACGCACGCACGCACGCACACACACACGCACAAACACACACACACCGCACACACACACACACACACACACACACACACGCACACGCACACGCACACACACACACACACACACACACACACACACACACACACACACACACACACACACACACACGCACGCACGCACACGAAAAGAATATCCTTGTACTGTGCCTTCTACACCATTTATCTGCAGCAAAACTGGCGTTGCGTGTGTGCATACGACTGTAGCACCCTAAAAGTACCCGCACAAGTTTTCAACGTGTTGAAATTGCAAAAAAAAGCTCAAATAATTCTGGACCCAAGCACGTAGCTTACAACTAAGGGATGCACTCTGTAATTAAGTAGGACGCCTACGTGCAACACCGTTAAATGCATGCTGAATATTGACGCTGTGAAAGCAGTTGAGCTGTTCACCAAAGAATGAATGCAGAAAATTACGAAAGATCTTAGCAACGCAAGACACTTTGAACGCTCTCAGAAAAGCCATTAGATTATTTTCTCGCCACGGCTGCACGATCAGTCTAGCTGTCAAAATACTCTTCTCCGTTGCACCAAGCTTGGTGCAACCCCCCCCCCCCCCCCCCCCTCCGCTCCCTCCGGCGCTGGCTTCCCGCTTCCTTGCTTGCGCGTGGGAGATTGAGTGCGTTCGCTCTCCGTGATAGCGCGCGTCCCCGCACGCTTCCGCTCGGGCATACGGCGCGCGGCGAAGATTTTCTCTATAGGGAACCTCACGGCGACGGCGACGGCGACGGCGACGCCGACGGCAGAAATCCGGTTGAAGTGTCCATATAATTGCTATCGCAATAATAACCGCCGTAGCTAAATCGGCTTGGTATGTGTGCTGTGCGCATCCTGTGGTGGTTGTTGGTTTGTACGCTACCTGCGGTATGCTGTCTTTTTCTTACCGTGCCACGGATATTTTTTTTATCGAATGTGAACAAAAATGATATAAATCAAATCGATGACATTCATATCTTTTGTCCTATCATTGGTGTCTGTGACTGTTTACTTTTGCGTTGCGATTCGGAAGGTTTTCTGATAACGCAAGTTTAACATTTTAAAGCAGCTGCTTTCTAATCCTTGGCGCATGTTTCACTGGCTACATTCTCCTTAAAAAAAAGATATAGAAACAGTAGGAAGTGGAGCTTAATACTTATCAGAGCTGTTAATGGTGGCTTAGGGAGAGATACCAGCATTTATGCCTCAAATACATAGAAGCAAGTAAGCAGAAGCAGGACTAAGAAAACTGATGTCTATATTATGCTAGAATTTCTATTGTTTTTAAACACTGTACTAAACCATGCAAGATACACACTGGAATTAGCCCACATGTGGACTCACAACGTACACGTACATAGGCACCATCTGGCTATTTTTTGTTTGGTTATATTATTGTGAATTCTGTTAGCTGATCACAATTTCTTCATTTTCTCCTCGTTTTCGTTGCTTTCTACGTTACTTTCCTTTCAATTATTTTTTTTTATTCATTGTTCTTTTTTAACTTTTTGGTTGTCTATGTATAACACTTAGACAACCCTTGATGCAAATTTAAGTGTTTGTACACGAAAGACGAGCTAATTACCGGAAGTGTTTACATAGTTTAGTAAGAACGCCGTGTTTGTTAACCAAGACGCTGCTGCGGGTCTTGAGCGAACCCACACTTGACGCATTACGCTTTGTGCTTCGTGGCTAATCTCGGAGCGGTGGTGTTAACAGCAGCCGTGTTGATCAAATGCATGCCACGTTTATTTTACACTGCCGCTCCCGCGTTGTTTCACTTGTACTTGCTTAGTGAAAGACTATTTATAAATGTTTACTCGCGTGAACGCATTTTCGAGAAAGAGTCGATGAAGCCCCTGCAAAAGCTTTTCCTGCAACGCAAGCGACTTCGTACGGTGGAACTGCGCGTATATTTGGAGCGCACTAATTAGAGAACTCAGATTACCTGCGTCACACATAAGCCCTTGTTAGTCTTCGTCAAGTGATATTGTACTTATCCCATGCCCCGATATAGATTTGTGAAAGCGTAACTTTTTTGGGAAATAAGTATTTAGGTTGGGGGTAAGAACAAGTCGATTCCGGGTTTTCAAACAGGTTAGCTAGGATATTATTTTAGAAGCCGTGGAAAATAAGAGCAGCAAATTGTTTACCGAAGATTCTTCATGATCAAGATTAAGGCCTGCCGCTCTTTTTGCCTTTAATAAAGGCAAGGCGCCTTTATTTCTTGGTGACATTTGGAATGGGTACTTCCTTTCCAGCCAAATTCTTGGCAACTGCTGTTGCCGCCTGCGTGTTGTGAACGATGTGTGTGTGTGTGTGTGTGTGTGTATAAACACGACAAAGTGACTGATTTGGCAGCTATTGCGAAAAACGAAAACAAAACTGGAATGACAAAACGTGGGCTCACCGCCCAGTGAGTGCTTTCTTCCTAGAAAAAATAAAAACGTTTTCTGCACGTCGTTGAGCTGTCGAAATGAGACTATGTATAGAAACCGCGCTTGTTTTAAAATTTTGTTGAAACATGAGTTGCTTAGAGCTTTGCAACATTTTAGGTCGCTTTGGTGTAACGGACGTCCTGCGGCGGTATCATTGAGTTCTTCTGGCCGAGCGTAACTATTAATCTGTAACGCAGTATATGACATTGTTTAATTAGTATAGCTGAATTCTTACACCACACATTATGCATCACAGGCCGTTTTAATATGGTGCAACGCTGGTGTGCAGAGAACACCAAATTTTATTTTATTTTTATTTTTATTCAAAATGCCTTACATGCCCATTGAAGGACATTGAGTAAGGGGGGCAACAGTAATTACAAGTTAAAAAAAAGATAAAAAAATAAATAAAAAACAAAGATACAGACGAAAAAAAAGGCAACAATACAAATATTACAAAAAGCAAAGAACAACATCTTTATACAATATTAATACGCCACGAATTCAAGTTCTCACGGAATGTTTCGCGATTAGAGATGGATGCAATGTGATCCGGAAGACTATTCCAATGTGCAATAGCTCGAGGTAATGGTGATGAGTTAAATGCCTTCCTTAGACCATGAATGCGTGCAAAACTAAGTGCATTGTGAATGCGTCGAGATGTGCGCATAGGTGCATGAAGCGGCAAACAGTGAAATGTATTACTATAAATGTACCTGTGAAAAAGACATAAAAGAGCGATGACACGGCGATCTTCCAATGACTGAAATTTAAGGTCTTGCTTTATTCGGGTAACACTTGAATGATAGTGGTAGTTGCCAGATATGAATCTGGCTGCCCTATTTTGAACACCTTCCAACATACGGATTAGATAATCTTGATATGGTGACCATGTGGATGAAGCGTATTCTAATTGTGGGCGAACATAAGTAAGGTACGCTAATTTACGTACATCATAAGGTGCGTTGCGCAAGTTTTTGCGCAGATAGCCGAGAGATTGAGAAGCTTTCGATGAGACAGCTGCTATATGCGTTGTCCAGGATAAATCCGATGAAAGGTGAACGCCGAGATATTTGTATGATGCAAGTGTATTTAATCTTAAACGGCATCCTTGTCCCACAGATGGCGTATAATATTTACACCAGCTCTGGTGATGACGCAGGAATCCTGTGCGTGTGTTAGTGAACCACCTCTACTTAAAATGTCTGCTACGCAGTGCGACTTTTGTTGTTGTTTTTGTGTCCAAACAATTACTCATACCGACTACGGCAGATTGGCCAAGACGAAGGCAGTATTACAAATATTTTTTAGATTGTAACCTAATATGACTTTGCATATCAGATCGTGGGCTAAAAATATTAAAAAAATTAATAAAAAACTCACAGGACGGTTACTAGTGTGTAAGGCGAATGAATGTTTAAGCGTTTACTGTGGTGTGAGAGGAAAGAACACTTTGTAGACATGTTCAGTTCTGTCACATTTAGTAACACGACAGCGATAAGAGCCCCGTGTCGCAGAATAGCTGGCGTCGGTGCCGTTGTCCATATGAGAAAACTCATCCGGAACCACAAAGGCACTCCCTGTGGCGCATAGGCGTTACTGAACTAATTGGATTTTTCAAAGTAAAATGCGTCAGAAAATTCGTAAAGTACGACATACACAGAACCTACCGACATGAGAGCGTCGGGTTGTAATTTGAATATACGAGAAAACACATTTCTGTTACGCGGAAACTCAAACAAAAACCCATTTTCCAGTTGCTGTTTGAAGTTTGTCTTAGTGGGAGTGGCACGCCCCGATCGCCCCGTGCGGGGCGCGAGGCACGGGGTACGTGCACGGGGCGCCCCATGCGGGGAAATGAAAAAAAAAGAACCAGAAAGCTCACCTTCGTGCATAGCGTTCGCCGCGAGTGTTTGCAGGTAAGCGTTACGGTTGCATAGCTACAGTATCCGGGAACCGTGAGAAGCATTCAGAGATCTTTCAATACTATCGCGTTCCACTCCTAAAGGCGAAGCTTAAGCGTCCTCCAGGTTTTTTATTTTAATGTACCGATGACGGCCATGTGATCGCTAAAGTTAGTATTCCACCACCAGACGTCAAGATGTGGTGGTGGATCCCGGCAGGATGATGAGTTGCAACATCACGGATTGCCGAGTATCGTTCAGGAAATAATTGCTGTTTGCTGGAATGTTTGAGTCACTTAAGAGAAGCATTGGACAAGACCTGTACGGTAGCAATGCGTTAGTGAGGGACTCAACCTGGAAGACAGTGCTTTGGGAATAAAGTAGGTCATTGCGGCACAAGCTGATTGTCTAGTTGCAACATCAACCACGTTGGTAGAGGTGGCTTAGAAGACGTCTAAGCGTTCCGCGTGTACGTTGTCTCGGCGGTAAGCGGCAACAGCAGCCGGCACGATTGTCGTGTTGATGTCAACATCCGCAGCAGTACGTATGTATCCTATCACCTGTAGCGGTACCTCAGGATCCATCTAGGTCACCGAAAGACGAAGTATGGAGCAGAGCCTGACAACGTGGTCGTGGTGAATGCCGGGTGCGTGTGACGCCAAGGCGCGTACATTGACAGCTGCGACGGAGGGAAAACTGATGAGGCAGAGGGTGAGGCAGAGGCTAGGCAGAGAGATTGTTCTTGAAGCGCAGCCGATCGCTCACCGAGCAGCAGCCGTAGCCGGAGGTGTTGTCCAGAAACTGTTTGGTGAATTCCTTGGTTAGCAGCCTCTGTCTTGATTGGTGAATTTGCTTGCCGATTCCAGCGCCTCGCTTCTGCCGCGGTGGCTCGAGCCACAAGGTCCTGGCGTCTACGACGGTGTGCTTTTTTCTTGTGGCTCGCACGGCAGGGTCGCCGCGTCTATGTCGCTTTGCTTCTGCTTCTGTGGCTGGAACCGATGCGTCATCTCGCTTGCGTCGCCATGCTGCTGCCTCTGCGGCACGCAAGGCAGGACTGTTGTGGCAGGATAGGCATTTACACTCTTGATCTCGAGCTCTATGAATCGTTTGGGTGTCTGAGCGTCTTGCTTCCTCTATGACATTCGATGATACTTGTGGCCAAAATCGGTTGGCTTGCCTTAATGAATAGCTCGCACTCAATTTGGGGAACTGATTTCTGCCGCCCACGATGCGCGGAAGACAAGAGCATCTGGTGGTGTTCAAGGAAATCGGGACCTTGCGTCAGGACTTTGTGTAACCGTGACCGAACTTTGCCCTCTCATTGGTGGAAGCAACCAATGGAAGCACCTTCTGGCGCACTGCCAAGGTCAGCGCTAGCGAATGGCGCCAACAGCGTGAAACTGAGCAACACGGAATCACGTGCTCTCTCTCGCGCGGGTCTCTCTCAGCAGATGACGCCAATGGTACAAAAGTGAGAACCGAGCTAAGAAGAGCTAACGTTTAAAAAAACTGTCTAGCAATTATGTCCTGAAAGAGACACAAATAAACCGTGCCCAGCCTCACGAAGAAGAGAGACAAGAAATAGGAAAACACTTCGTCTTCTTTATAAGAAGAGAAAGTCACAGCACAATTAACACACCGCACCACACAGAGTTGAGTGCTACAGAAGAGAGTCGAGACTCCGTTGGCTGAAAAGAATTCATGAACATCTTTCTGGACCTTGTAATACTCGAATCTCGACCTTTTGAAAGCAAAATTTAATCGAGAGAAGTTCCTGAAATACCGCGTCACTGGAAGTTGCTCAGCAGCCGCAGCAAGTGGTCTCAACAATCAATTTCAAGTACAGGGGGTTCGTATGTCGCGCTCTGTGCTCACAAAGCGCTCATCACTTGTGAACCGCAAGTGTTGACATACGTGTAGCCGTCGACGTGAAGCACCTCCTTAAACCGCTTTAAGCAAACACTGTGGTTGTGGACTCTGGTCTTTAAACGTGGGAAGGCTTTCCTCTGACCATGTACCTGTTTTCTGTGTCGGCCCAGCGTAGGAAGCAGAGGCTGGTGTAGTAGCGCTTTCCCATTCCCAAAATGTCGAGCTACAACTCAACACGAGGCTCACGAAGCTCTCCAATCATTCTTATCAACTATGGGACTGGACTCTCGTCTGTAGTGCTAATACTCTGTGTGTGTTGCGACGTGTTTTGCCAACGCCTCCTCTAGAGGAGGCGTTGGTTTTGCTGGCCATCTTTCTCTTCTTTATTCCTCCTATTCAAGCCGGTAGGCGTGGTGTCCCTTTCATGAGTAAATTGCTAGCGTGTTTCTATTTCTCTGTATATGATGTGTATAAATTTTCGCGATTAATAATTAATAGTAATAGTAATGCAGCTTCAGAGCTTCGTACAATGAATGGCCTGGTGTGCCACCTGTGTTCACCTCTAAGCTGTATTGTCGTCAGTGCACCCCGTCGTGGCATCGTGGCATCACTTCGAGGAAATTTCTATTTCCCTGCCACATCATTATAAGTTATTTGTCGTTGAACACATCTGGTAGTGGTAGATAAAACTCTTCGACATCGCTCTCGATCGATGTCAGTGCGGATGGCGTCGAGTGCACGCGCCTTCTCCAGAATGCCAGGATTGCGATCGTTGTGACAAGTTTCGGCGGGAACCCATGTGCGGTTCTCCCCCTTTCCTTGAAATTTGCAGCAATCGGCTGCCATCAAAAACTTCTTGCCACCTTCCCTTTCCCTGTCTCCACGCGGCCTTGTAACTACTGTGAAAAAAAAAAATTATACTATCGTTTTTTTGACGTTCCTGTAGGAGTGAAAGAGACAAAGAAAAAAAAAAGGCGAAAGCGGGGATCGTTTGTTTATTTGTTTATTTAAGACAATATTACAAAAAATTCCCTTCGGTGGCAGACTAAAGGCGAGAAATCGCCTGACACTCTTACAACTACAGATGTAAAGCAGGAGCAAGAAACGTTGTGCTTACAATGTGTAGTATTTTGCGTATTCTTGAACAGTTCTTCTGAAAGCATTGCACATAATGAGCCTTTTGAACACTCGCTCATTTGAAACGTGTTCATACTGCCACGGGGATGAGAGTAGCAAAAAGGGATAGGAAAATTATATTTACACGATATATACAGAGAGAGACGGCTGCAGGCAAGATGGCAGAACAACAACACGAGCGCTGCCCAGATCGTCGTCTTCACCGTCTTTATGGCGCATTCTTCCATGCTCGGCATAGCGCGTAACAATACATATTCCAGCAAAATCATATTGGTTGACACAATGATGTAAAGGCAAAAAATAACCCATCTGTAAGTGTTTTAGTTCTCTATTAACAGTTCCATCACTTTCTTCGTAAATTGCTGAGTTGATATTCCGGATTTTTATCAGCTCTAGTACCAAGAGATAATCACTTAAAATGTTGACAACTTGCGCGACTAACTTTTGCTCCCCGGGTCTTGTTCATGACCTTGGCTTATGTATAATATTTATTCTTAGGTTATACCCACCTTCTTTAATTGAATATTTTGACAGAAATATTGATTTGTGCATTGAGTATTGTCGTAAAGCCTCCAACATTAGTTTGCATATGCATGTTAACCAGAAGAGCGTCTGGTTGGCTACCCTACGGTGGGGAAGGGCAACAAGGGAATAGAAAGGAGAGAGAAAGAGCCAGCTGATGTAGGGTGGTCTGCAGCATGCATGCACCTTTTTATGCAAAAAATATTTTTTTCGATAGCGTTTGCTTCTATTTGGGCTTATATCGCAACAGCCACTGGATTGTTGTTACAGAGAGGAAGAAATACTGTTTTCGTTATAGGTGACATAATTTAGGTCACTGAATTTAGCTCTTTACAATGACGAATAACGAAGTTATTGTCATTGTAAATGACAAATAGTTATTGTCATTGTATATAACGAAGTATTGCTTAGGGATGGGGGGGGGGGGGGGGTGCAACTCAGTGCCGCTGATACCGTATCGGTTTCGCTCAAGGCGGACACTCCAAAGTTGAACAGTCCGTGCATAATCACTGGTGCTGCCGCACAACAGTTGTTATCTTCCTGCGATATAAGCGACCGTTGAAAAGCGCACATATTGGCCCGAATTTCTTCCTCTTCATTACTTGTATTTCTTTCGCCTGCATGAAATACGCTTTAATAATAGCTAAAAATAACGTAAAACTAGCATGTGGAATCGTCGGGCGTATAGCGAATGAGGGTATGAACGAAGATGCCACTGGTACCAAAAATAACGGGGAAAAACGGGTTGCTACATGACGTGAAAGAACAGGAAGCCAACTGCGCTCGATATTAAAGCGAAGCGTTCATTGCCTAGGCCGCCATTGTTTCGTTCCCGTTGGCTGAGCACTATCTCGCCGGACATATTTGTGGACATAGATGTCATCACCGGCCTATGTAAGCACTGCATGCTGACCGGTTAATTAGTGCGAATTATCGTACCTGTGTTATATATCCCGACCTGTGTACATAACCTAGCCTCATTGGTATCTCGAAAGCACAATGACCTCATAATGAAATAGCGCATGATATTTAGCGGCCTTTTTCTGTTTTTTTTTCGTATTTAGTCTGCCCCATTATTGGACCACTGGGCACGTTCTTGGCCAGTGTCCCCAAAATGGGTATGCGCCACTGTCAGATAAGGGGTATATCAAGTGTTAAATGTATTTACGTATCTGTCGCACTTTTTTCGGCGCACACCTCTCCTCACCATTATTCCTTCGACAAACATCGAGCATTGTTCATGACATCTCTGCGTGGACCTCTCACAGTGTTCACTCACATGAACTGCTCTTTAGATTTCGGCATAGCTGCTGAACGATACAGTGCATAAAGATATCTGGCATTTAATTTTATAGCATTTAATTAACTGCGTCACGAAGGCCTCGTTTCGCATAAATTTGAAAGCGTGCGTTGTGTCTGCATATTATTATTACTATTATTTTGACTGCTGCCCGTATACTTCATTACAGTTGTTCCACTACTGCTACGGCGGTTTCCGCTACGACTTCCTGTGTCCTAACTACACGCTCTACGACCAGACCACCTTCACGTGCCGCTTCATCAACACGGTTGAGTGCGAGAAGTCCGAGAAGCACTACGACCGTAACGAAGCGCTTTACAAGGAGACTACCACGGTGCCGCCTTCTACCGTGCCTCCTAGGTGTGTATACCGGCGCCCCTTTCGGCGCCACTCTTGAGACATGAACGCTGGAAGAGTTGAGAGAGAACTTTAGCACAGCTATGTCTCATTCTTGGACTGTTCTCTTGTTGTTTATCTGTGAGCCTTGTTTCGGTAACGTGCGTTGTCTCCGACATGTCAACGGCACTCACGATTAGGCATTCCTTTCTTCTTTTTTTCGCACTCTCAAAGTTGAATGTTCGCGGTGGAAGAGGGAGTAGTTCTTGGCAAGAGTTCTTGGGAAGAGGAGGGCACTCAGACGAATGCTAGTTAATGCGCTAAACGTACCACGATCTGCACAGCACGTTGATGCTGGACAAAAATAAAGAAATCCAGAAAACATATCAATCGTGCGGAAATTTACAATTTGTATATGTACAGTTTGAAATTTAGAAGTTCCAATTTAATAACAATTTGCAATTTCAAAGTGCTGTAGAGAAGAGCAGCGTGTGAGAGTCTTGGGTTCACCTTTACCCTCTGCTTACTTGCCATGTGGCAGCAAGTAGGAAAAAAACCCTGAAAAGCTAAGGACAAAGCAAACTCATCGTGAAAATTAGGCGCTATCCGTTGTTGCTACACTGTTTTTAAGGCGAAATCCTTAGGTGTCTATGTTGGCGGTCCCCTTTCCGTGACCTTGCACTGACCTTCTCGAAATTGTACCGTGACCAATAATGGCCAACGCCGCAAAGTAACCACACGTCTAAAAAAATTGTAGGAGCTTGCACTAGGCCCGCAGTGCTTAAGAGACAGCGGAGCTGATGGGCATCTAGGTAGTCCTAGCCTTTGCTAAGATTTTGCTAATTAGTCACTAGTCTTTCCTATGTTTTGACAAGTCATATCAAGCTTTTAATCGAGGTTGTGCTATGCAATGCTCGGCGTCGTCGATCGCATTGTCACCTGGCCGCGCGACGCGATTCCCGGTAAGCGGCCTGCTCCTCGGGAGTGCGGATCTTCCTCGGCCTTCGCATTGCTACGTATGGCAAACTGCCGCTGCACACGAGCCGTTTATATCACCGCTGACGTCACAGTCAAGCCCCACTGTCCCACCCACCCCACGGAACGTCATGATTAAACTCAGCCATGCGCTGCGCGTACGGTCTAGGCAGGTTTGCGGAGCAGACGCAGCAGCGCGCAGTGTCTAGGCAGGCGGGCGGAGCTTGGCGGAGGCCTAGCGAAGCGGCGCGGAGCCTTGCGAAGCCATGCACAACTGTGCCAGCTGTTGCTACGCGACGCAGGTGACGTCATCACTCAGCGAGGTTTTTCGTTTCGCGCGTTACGGACTGACGGTCGGCTTAAACAGCTCCGCTGTTAACATCTTCGCTAGTTCATAGGGGTAAATGCCATTGCCCTTGGACCCTTTCTGCACTACCGCCAGGATCGGCCCACATTTTTGGATTCAGCAGACACATTACGCTCGGCTTAAACAGATGCGCTGTTAAAATTTTCGGATTGACGTCACTTTTCATTGAGGTTCCTGCAAACAAACTAAATTCGTGGCTTTGAAAAGAAACTTTGGTAAACTTCGGTCTGGGTGGGAATCGAGCCCGGGCCTCCGCGGTGCGGGACGACCGAGCGCGCTTCCCTGAAGCCACAGCTGCTCCATGCTTGTGGCTTACTAAAGGTGTGCCTAGTGCATGCCTGATTGCACACGTCACGTGGTCACAGAGGTGCGCTCATGCCACTGCTCGCGCGTTCGTCTGGCAGGCTTTCGCCTTCATGTTTTACAAAAGTGTAACACTAGCCTATTATTATAAGTATCCTGCCATCAACTTCGGGAGGATAACCGCTTCTGGAGTAGTCGGCTAGAGCGGCACGGAGACCCATGCGCCTACTGCTGTTACGTACCGGGGTTTGGTGAACCTTCAACAGCGTCTGCTTGAAGCTCGAACCAGGTTCACCATCGGAGAGGGTCCGGCCGGGAAGACGAAGCTACATAAACACAAGTTTGATACATGTTTACGAATGAGCGGTGTGCTTCAAAGAAAACATCCCAGAAACGTTCAGAATGTATGCACCTGCACGCGGGGGCAAATCAAAGGTGTTTTCCACGTGGCTGCTTGCAGGCTTTCTTATACCCTCCACCATCCGGGCACTCTTCCCCTCTCCTGCCCCCACTGCAGGACAGGGCAAACCAGACGAAGTAGTCAGGGTGGGTGACCATAGCGGGGTGAACGACCCCAGCGGGGGTGAGATGGTCGCAAGGTGGCAAGGCAGGTTTCGTCTCTGACGTATCTCTGACCCTCGCGACGGGCAGCGAGATCGTTAGGCACGCCGTTTGCCATGCGTTTGCACGTGGTCCGGGCATGTGTGCTCAAAGTGAATCGTAACAGACTGTACGTGGTCCGGGCATGGCCGCTCTAAGTGAATCGTAACACTGCGTAAACTACTCAGTAACGCAAATAGAAGCATGCGTGAATAAATTAAAGCTAGCGCACTTTTACTACGTTCACTGGATTGGGAGAACATTATTCATGTTCAACAGCATTGTCAGTTTTACCGGGTAGATTGGCACATAAAGAAGCAAAAATCGTTTGCTGTCAAAAACCACCTTTTAAAGGAGAAACATTAGCTTACCTACAATGATATGTGAGAAGTTGGTTAAGAACACGAATCAAGCTGGCTGATGATGATTTTTTTGTTCACATGAGCGCATAAGACGATAAGTGGTGCCAGCTAAACCACGTACGACGAAGAAAAAGTGCAGGGGCGCGATCGCGCATGCATATCGTTTTCAACGTTGGCTAGCGCTCTCGTGATTCGACGGCGCCACACTTTCGTCAGCGGTCGTGTGCTCGGCGAGGCGGGAGAGCCCATTGAACGCTGCCTACTCGGTGACGTAGGAGGAGGCAAAGCGAATGTTATTAAAGCGAGACGCTTGCGCGATCTCGGCCCAGGTTACGCGCCAAAGCTATATCCAAGGAGCAAGCGATGCCACTACATGAAGCAAAAATGCAATATTACAACGCACGACACAAAACTTGAAAATTTGGATGCGATGCATCTGTATAACATGCTTAGAAATTCCACTGACGTAGCACTTGTATGTCTGTCACGAAGCTTTATCAACAAAAAGTAAAGACGCAAGAATGTGACACAACTAGCTAGCCCAATACAATTGAAATTCGTTGGAAAATTAGTAAAAGAAAGCGTTGTCCAGTATTTAGTTGTAGTAAGAAATTGATGAAGTTGCTGTATATTATCTGTTCAGAACTTTAGATAGATATACGCTTTTTTTCATCGACTTTCACACATGGGAAACAGTGTGGTGCAACCATTTAAATGGCACTACAGTACAGTGCTACGGTGAAATTCGAAAGCGGAGAGAAACCAAGGCCAGCGCTTCTTGGAGAAAGGGAATTTACTATAGGACTTCATTTGTGGTTAATACCTTTCTTCTTTTCTTTTACCTTAGCGGGCGAGTGGATGTATGGTTCCCAGTGACCAGAGCTGACTTAGAGGCAAAAGAGAAAGAAACAGAAAGAAAAGGGGATTTTAGAGCACAGCTTGCATCACTTTGAATTTATTGAAAGGGCGCAGCAGTACGCCAGTCAGCAATACCCAGTATATTTATACATAACTTATGAGTTTATGCGAATTCCGACATTCAAGGTGTCTCAGAGTATTCACGGAACAATGCGCTTGTTTCTGGCATTGCGTCATCATACGTTGACAACCAATACCAAATGCGAACACACTAGTTTTCTTTACAGTTTATTTGCTTAAGAAATACGGCAAATGATCGATCTGGGAAGGAAGGAGGAATATTGTTACGCGAACGAAGGATTAAGAACTGGAGATTATTTACAAAATATATTTACGAAGGATAACAAATGTATTTACAAATATATTTACAAGAGATAACGACACCTCGAGAGTCAGAAACAGTTCGTCTTCTTCATCGGGGCGCCCGTGCGCATCGTCCAGAAGAAACACGCAATATGCATGTATCATTATCCCCGGTGGCAGAAGCACTGTTCCAGTGCGTCTAAATATCGGTGGTAACAGGAGAATAATATGGTTAGAGGCGTGCGACATGCACGTCAGTGGAATTCGGGGCATATGAGGCACTGGTACTGACTGAGGCGGTTTCATACGTAACTGGAGTCATGGCACGCAGCACTTGATATGGACCTGTGCACCGAGACAGGAGTTTTTCTGACAGGCCAACGTGACGAGTCGGAGACCACTAGAGTACCAGAGATCAAGGCGAAAGGTGGACGTCTCTGTGTTGACGATCGTACAAACGCCGTTGGTTCTCTTGGGAGGTCATAAGGCGAGCGCTGGCAATTTCGCGTGCTTGGGCTGCCCTGGTGATGGCGTCGAGTGCATATTCGCCGGTCTCTGCTGCGGCGGATGGAAGGGATGTGTGCAGTGGCAATGTGGGTTCTCAGCCGAACAATAGAAAGAACGGGGAATAGCCGGCAGTGTCGTGACGCGAAGAATTGTAGGCAAATCTGAAATAGGGTAGGGCAAGGTCCCAATCAGTATGGTCGGACGAGACGTACTTTGCAGGCATGTCTGTCATGGTTCGATTCAGACACTCCATGCGACCATTTGTCTGTGGATGGTGAGACGTAGTCAGCTTATGACTGGTTGAGCAGGACTGCAGGATGTCGGCGATGACTTTAGAAAGGAATGTCCGACCACGGTCAGTGAGCCGTTGGAGTGGAGCTCCATGCTGGAGAATCACGTCGCGTAAAAGAAAATCGGCAACATCTGTGACGCAGCTTGTTGGAAGCGCTCTGGTGATGGCGTAGCGCGTGGCGCAATCTGTCGCCACAGCGACCCACTTGCTAGCAGACGTTGATAGAGGGAAGAAGCCAAGTAAGTCCAAGCCAACGCGAAGGAACGGCTCCAAAGGAATGTCGAGCGGTTGAAGGCACCCGGAAGGGAGCGTCGATGGTGTTTTTCGGCACTGGCATTTCTCATACGCCGCAACGTATTTCTGGACGGAGCGGGCAAGGCCTGGCCAAGAGAAGCGTCGGCGAATCCGGTCGTAGGTGCCGGAGACGCCGAGACGACCTTCCGTTGGTAAGTCGTGAAGTTCTTGGAGAACAGCTGACCGGAGGTGCAAAGGAATCACGAGGAGTAGGGCAGGACCGTCGGGGCGTACGTTGTTCACATGTTTCACTTGTTTGTTCTCCATCCCGGAGAACAAACACGTGAAGGGACGAATCAGAAGGCGAAGTCTCCAAGCGATCAATGATGGGACGCAAGGTGACATCACGGCGTTGCTCGTCGGCGACGTGTAGCAGCCGAGAAACGGAGAAAACGAAAGCGTCGGCATCGGTGTCAGGGTCGGCGGGTGGTTCGTCCACTGGATTGCGTGATAAATAGTCTACGTCTTGATGCAATCGGCCCGCCTTGTACACTATTGCATGGGTATATTATTGCAGCCATAGAGCCCAGCGATCAAGCTGGCCGGTAGGATCCTTGAGAGAAGAAAGCCAGCAGACCGCGTGGTGGTCTGTGATTACAGAGAAATGCGTGCCATACAAGTACGGGCGGAATTTTGAAACAGCCCAGACGAGAGACAGGTATTCGCGATCTGTAATCGAATAGTTCTGATTCGCCGCTGTGAGGAAGCGGCTAGAGTAGGGGACAACACGATCTTGACCCTGTTGGCGTTGGACTAAGACGGCTCCGATAACGTGACCACTGGCATCAGTACGGACGTCTGTAGGAGAGGACGGGTCAAAGTGGGCCAGTATAGGTGCCGTGGTGAGAATGTTTGTCAGGTGGGCAAACACGGCAGTTTGAGCGGGACTCCACGTAAACGGCACGTCCTTCCTCAGAAGATCAGTAAGTGGTCAGGAAACCGCTGCGAAATCTTTAACAAGTCGTCGGAAGTAGAAGCAGAGTCCTACAAAACTTCGGACGTCTTTAACAGACTGAGGTACAGGAAAAGACGTGACAGCACGAATTTTCTCCAGGTCTGGTTGAATACCGGAAGCGTCGACGAGGTGGTCCAGCAGTGTAATCTGCCGGCGACCGAAGTGACACTTCGAGGAATTTAGTTGGAGCCCAGCCTCACCGGAGACTTGAAGAACAGCTGATAAGCGCTCAAGGTGTGTCTCAAATGTAGGCGACAATACGAGAACTTCGTCTAGGTAGCAGAGGCATGTTGACCATTTGAACCCTTGAAGCAAAGAGTCCATCATACGTTCGAACGTTGCTGGGGCGCTGCATAGACCGAATGGCATAACTTTGAATTGATATAGACCATCAGGGGTGATGAACGCGGTCTTCTCTTGGTCCTTTTCATTCAGAGAAATTTGCCAATAACCGGACGAGTAGTTGATGAAAAGTAGTTGGCACCGTGGAGACAATTGAGGGCCTCCTCAATGCGAGGCAAGGGGTAGACGTCTTTCCTGGTAATGCGGTTTAGATGACGATAATCTACGCAGAAACTTCATTCGCTATCTTTCTTTTTAACAAGCACAACGGGTGACGCCCAAGGGCTAGACGAGGGTTCAGCAATGCCTTTGGCAAGCATCTTGTTCACTTCATCTTGAATAACCTTACGCTCTGAAGCAGAAACTCGATATGGCTGGCGATGAATAGGACTGGCATCACCAGTATTTATGTGATGCTTAACAATGGAAGTCTGGCACAATTGTCGATTGTCGAGGTTGAAGATGTCGTGGTATGAAACCAAAAGGCGACACAGCTGCTGCTTGTTCAGGCAATAGGTCCGCAGCAATCATGGGACGAAATGTTGCGTTAGGGCAAATAGTATCCTGTGGACATGGTGAAGAATCGGAGCAGACGTCTACTGAAACCGTCATGACGTGGTCATCTCCGATAGCATGCAGCATTGAAACCAATATGCCTTGGGGTAGAACTTCCTTTGTCAGGCCAAAATTGACGACGGGAAGGCATGTCCAGGAGGTGCGGCAGTGGCGAGTGACGTGGCCAATGCGGAGGCAACGGAAGCAAATGGGCTTGTCGTCCGGAGTTTTCCACTCTGTAGGGTTGCGGTATTTGGGAGGGGAATACAGATCGCTGCGAGGCGCAGCTGTCAGCACCGGCCGGAAAGTCAGGTCGCGAGATGGAGCAGGCAGCAGGAAAACCTAGGTTGGCAAATTCTTGCCGCACAACTGCCTGAATGGGAGAGATCGCTGGGGCTGGTTGGTCAATGGTGGTGTCAAGTGGGCGTGGATGGAACGTGGCAGAACTCGTAGCTTCAAGCTCGCGGTGAACAATACGTGTGACGTTCTCATGTAAGGGTGGTGAAGCGGTAAGGTTGACGCAAGACGACATCGCAGCCGTGTTAGGGAGCCGGGAGAATTGTGGAATGACGCGGCGGCTTTTGGCGAGCTCAAAGCGGCGGCATTCCTTGACAATGCCGTCGATGGTGGAAATATTGTTGAAGACCAACAAGTTGAATGCGTCGTCCGCGGTCCCTTTGAGTACGTGGCCTACTTTATCTACCTCAGCCATTTTCTCGTTGACTTTCCGGCAAAGAGCGAGCACGTCTTGTATGTATGAGACATACGATTCAGTAGAAGACTGAACTCGGGTAGCAAGATCTTTTCTATAGCAGCCAGCTGCCGACTGGTCGGATTTCCAAAGAGGTCGCTGAGCTTCTCTTTGAAAGCATCCCAGCTAGAGATCTCGTCCTAGTGTGTCCGGAACGAGACACGAAGGGTTCCGCCCAAGCCAGAAGCAGGACACTCGCTAGCATAATGGCAGGGTCCCAGTGGTTGTTTCGGCTAACACGTTCATACAGGCTGAGCCAGTCCTCAACGTCGACATTATCTTGGCCGGAGAATATGCCAGGGTCGCGGGGATTGGTAAGGGTGACGTACGTTGTAGTCTGGGTTGCAGGAGTAGAAGCAGACGAGGTGTCGTCACCGGGAGCCATGGCGGAAAGCAAGATGGTGCGGCCGCTGCGGAGCTCCTTGGCGAGGACGGGGAACGGCACTCTCCACCAAAATGTTACGCGAACGAAGGATTAAGAACTAGAGACTATTTACAAAATGTATTTGTATTTGTACAAAATATATATTGATTTAATATATTTACAAAGGATAACTGCAGCACTGGCCAGTTCAGCCAACAGCTCGAAATGATGATGATGATGATGATGATGATATCTGCAACACATGGCTCGTACCCACTCTGGGGGATTGGCCAAGAATTGAGCACCTGAACGTTTAGATACGATTTCTGAAACTACAGTTACTGTGCAATTTAGTAATCAGAACGGACAGATTAATTTTCCTAAACTGCACAATTATAATATAATGCCATGCATTAAAACTGAAATATCTCTCAGAGAATTGTAAAAGTAGGGATTTAAAATTTTAGTCGTTTTGTTGACTGAATGGAACTACAAACGGCATCAAATACGTCCCTGTGGCTAAAGCCAAATACCGAGGCACCGAAAGTGAGAACTGTTTCTGATGTTAAATTTACCCCTAATTTAGCAAGCGGAATTTCATCAAGTCTTTTTCTTTGTAATTTATACAGACGACATATTAAAAAAATAGTATTCTACGGTTTCTATTTCTAAAAAGAATTGACACAGCGGCGATATCGCCAGACCAGCCCTGTGTAAATATGAGTTTAATGGTGGGACAGGGCAGCGTAATTTTGTGATTATTACTTCCTATTGTCTTGATGGACACCACTGTATTTTCCACGGAAATTTTAGGTGCTGAAATTCAGTCCATGGTGTTATTGTTTCAATGATATCTCTACGAATTGAAACTTTCCTATATCTGATCGCTGTTATTTGTGCCACCACTGGAAGGACCTGATATTATCGGTCCATTCAGGGATGCTCGCTCTAATCAATCGGCCATTTCATTGAAATGTAATCCGCAGTGTCCTGGTACGCATAATAATTTTAGAAGATTCAGATAGGGGGGGGGGGGAAACTAATGTTAGAAGTGTCTTTAGAGCTGGTGAGTTAGTTGAAGCTGTAAGCGCAGTACAGACAGAAATGGAATCTGTTGTAATAACCGCACTGGATTCATTTAAAGGGAGTTTTCGCAGAGCTGGAATCATTGCTAAGAGCTCAGCTTCAAATACAGGAGTAAAATCTGGCAGTCTTAAGGAGAATGCCCGAAGCCAGAAGCAGTTCGTCTTCTTTGTCGGGCGCCCGCGCGCATCGTCCACAAGAAACGCGCAATATGCATCTATCATTTTTTTGTGACACGCTTCGCTTACACCGCAACAAATCACCATAGATGTCAGATTTCATTGTACGTCTGTTGCAATGGTGGTAGCGTGCCATACTATCTCGAGAGTATAGTCGAACGTAGTCTAGAGCTAACGGTCCCTCAGATTCATCGTGGTGCAAAAAGTAACTTGCGAAATTCTGTAAACACTGCAGGCGCTCCCAAACACATGGTTCCACCCAATCAACGATGGCGGACCTCGGGTTAGAATGGTAATTAAGGTGTCAGCATGCGGGCTGCTGACACCATTCTTGCTGCCTTCTCTCCCTCCCACCATCCAAGCTTTTAAAACGCGTGTCTCAGGTTTAATACTGCTACTAGCTGGAACGCAGCCATCTTCGTTAGGGCGAGTTAGCTGTGTGGGAAAGCCTGCTTACCGAATTTCGCAGTTTGTCCATTGTCGCTGTAAGTTTGAAGACGGGGCCAAAGTGCGCGAAGGACTAAATGTATACCACAAATTCACTAAATGGAAGTAAAACATTTTGTCATTTTCTTTTTCTAACAAACTCACCCGTGATTGAAAACCTAACAGCGAGGGTTATTATTCAAAATCATAAGAGGGCGACTCTGAACGAGGATAAACTGCAGAACAGGCAAGAACAAGCGTTTGTCTTTTGCATTCTCTTCAATTTGTCCTCGTTCACAGCCGTGCTGTTCTGATTTTGAAAAGTAACCCTCGCCATCTTTGCGAACTTGACTCAGACATATAACTCAATAAAACTAATGCAAGCTTGCTACACAGGTTACGACTATAAGTGTGGCGTTCAACATGTGCTATCTACACATTGGCTGTGCTGACAGTCCGAACTGCAGGAGTGCGATATACCCGAGACTACAAAGCAGCTCTTGTGCTGTGATACAGTCACAGCAATATGCTGTGACTAATACAGTCACAGAGAATTTGTCAAAATTCTTCAATAAACCTTTGCCCGAAACGGCTGTATTAGGACCTTGGCCCGTCCCTCATCGTCGGCGTGATGCTCTAAAGGCTCACATAAAATTCCTGCACGAGAGTGGTCCGCATTTAGGACTTTGAAGGGTCTTTACTGTTCAACCTAATTTGAACTGCCATTTCTGTCCTCATCATCAACAGTTTTTTCTGTATCTCTTTTTTTACTCACGTTTTCCTTCCCCAATGCTTAGTAGCAGGTCAGAACTCCGATTTAGGCCGACCTCTCAGATTTTCTTTTTCTGTCATAATAAATGTCTCTCTCTCTTTCCCTATCCACAGGCCTCCTCCGCCCCCACGCAAGAAGCCATCTCCACTCAAGAAGAAAACGACAAGCACTACCACCACCACCACCGAAGCGCCGGATGACTACGAGGAGTACGAGTACGAGGAAGACGAGACAACGACGGTGGAGCCAACGACAACGACAACGACGACTCCTAAGCCTAAGCGGCGAAGACTTAGGCCGCGTCTAAGGGGGTCCGGTGGGCGGAGCCCTCCGGGTGGTAAAAAGTAGGCTCAGACGCTCGTTCTACAACAGTGTCATCGTTCAAAAAACAACTGCAATTCACAGAGCTGTCGAAGCTGCTTAGCGGCTTACGCTATACCAGTCAGGCGTTTACGCTTGCGAAGACTCGCACATGATGATGAGTGTTCTAAAACATTCTCCCGTCATGTTCAGGTTTTCTCGCTCTATTCCGCTTGAGGCTCCGGAGCATGATACATAAAATGATGTGTTTTTTTGTTTGTTTTGACGTTCATTTTAGTGAGATGAAATTGATTTTGAGTCGTATGCCTCGTCTTTATCTGGCGTCATGTCTGGAAAGCGCAAGCTGAGACAGATTGCCAATCACTTACATCCTTGACAAGAAGTGCTCCAGTAGGAGTCACATACATACATTTGGCGCCAAAATAAATTCCTACCGTAATGAATTACTTTATTTCCAAACCTAGTAGTCCTTTAAAATGCAGTAGTAAGATCCACAGCACCATTTATTCTTGAGAAATTATGCAGTCTTGTTAAACGTTTCTTTTTTTTAACCATTGCAGCTTTTTAGTCGAAACTTTGAGAGATATGCTTACTTTAGCACTAATAGGTAGAGGTGGACGACTGTCAACTTTGTCGACTACGAATTGAATACGAATAGTAAGCATACATTATCGAATCGAATATCGAATAGTCAAACGTCGACACATTATTCACAGCAGCAATAATTATTTGGGTATAATTTGGCACCCCACTCGTACTGACAAGCGAAAAAAAATACCAGGGACAATTAGGATTACTTTAAGGCTAAAGATTGTCATAGAAAAACTGCACGAATCTCAGCATTTTAAGAGTCCACTTGCAAACAAGATTCCCAAGAACGAATGGCAGCTGTATGACTGCCTTTCCAAAAATGCTATATAAAATGGGTACCGAAATATGATTAGACGTTGTGGAAAAAAAAAACAAAAAAACTCCTGACGGACTTGTGCGCCGTAGACGTATGTAATAGGGACCGTTGGAAGAAAACATCACTTCTTGGAGCGCAAAAAATAAAACTGACTGGAACCCCCCCCCCCCCCCCCCCATGACAAGGCTGCCAAAAACACTAAATGACAAACTATAAGCAATCATCACAGGCGGTCATGTAGGCTTCTGCCACGTAACCGCAAACAAAGTTTGCATTGCCCATTTTGTTCTGCTTTGCTTCGAAAACGTTTTTGTTGTTTTACTTTTCATAACTTGCTATACTTTGTTTACCAGATGGAGAACAGTAAGCAGAGTTTATTAGTTGGTATGTGCAAGCAGATTTAATTGCTTGAATAACTTAACAGCTTCAGTAACACATTTCTGGAAACGTCATATTCATAGTGTGGCATTAGATTTCTTCAAAAAAAAAAAAGAAAGGAAAGCTGCTGCGCAAGAACATTTCTAACACGTTCTCATGTAAAAATGCTTTCGCAAGATTTAACTACAAGCATTGTTGTTATGCACTACGTCTTAGCGTTAGGGCAACTGCAGGACACCTAACCATTGATAAGATATTCACTTGGGTGGCAAACGCGGTGGTTGCTCAGCGTTTCAGATATACAAAGGCATGCGGTGAATAACGAAATATAAATGTGTACACCAGTTCATTTGCACTGTCTCAAGGGCCACTCATCGCCGTGCTAAAGCTAATCTATTCGCTGTATGTATTTTTTTTTTGTGTGTGTGTTCAGGTAACGAGTAAGGCTAAGGGCCTAGTCAGAAGCACTGATTGCAGCAAGGCGTTCACGTTTAAGAAGGATGTCACTTGAGACATACTAGAAACTGCCACTTTGAAGCTCGAAATACTATGTCACTGTCTTGTATGGTTGTCCTTGCGTGAATGGAGAGTCGACAGGGGTGAAAATACATCGACGCGTTTGCCTTCCCTAAGGCCGAACAGCTTACGTGCCTTAAGTAAACGTACGTTTTGGACGCAAAACACAGGTAATTTAGTTTGTGCTAGGGAATTAGGTCAAAACTATTTTACGCCATATTCGAGTGAGTCATAGGTGCTGCTTCATATCTGTGTTGTTTTGAGACATATTATGATATTTCACGTTACAGGCGCGAATATTCTCCTTGTGAGCACGAGCACCCTTAAAGACAGCACAGGGCTGTTTTGCATTTTTCCTGTGTGAGATATTTACACTACCGCGCTGCAGTAGGAAGATTAGCAGCCGAAATGTTTAAGACATTGAGGTCCAACATCACGATTTAATGTTTTTGTTGAGGTGTTGTACGTGTGCGTGACAGCTATATTTCTAGTTGTCCATATAATTTGTTTTGTAGGCGAGTGTTGCTAGTGTACTTCGCAAAACTCCATAGTGGCCGCGGACGCCTCTCATGTGGTTTTTGTAGAGCAATGTAATAAAACATGTTTGTTTGCTTGTTCTTTCATGAAGGGAATGTATCCTCATTGCTTCGAATGCCAACGAAGACTCTCAGGATGTGCATATTAGCAAAAATGCAACACTTTTCACCAGTGCTATGGCGTTAGCTAAGCAAGATGTGTTGTTCTAGTTACTTCCATGGAGGGAGGGGGGTGGGGGTTGGCACTTCCTTTTTTTTTTCGCGTGGAAGCACTGGCTGACAGTGACAAGAAAGTTTTGTTCTTCTTCTTTCTGTGATTTTACGTGCCAAAACCCGTTCTGATTATGAGGCACGCTGTAGTGGAGGGCTCCGGATTAATTTTGACCACCTGGTGTTCTTTAACGTGCACTACAACGCAAGTACACAGGCGTTTTTGCATTTCGCCTCCATCGAAATGCGGCCGCCGCGGCCGGGATTTGATCCCGCGATCTCGTGCTCAGCAGCGCATCGCCTTAGCTGACTGAGCCACCGCGGCGGGTAGTTTTGTATAAATGGTCATGGTAGAACACATAAATACACAAGGGTCGTCGCGTGAGTGCCGACCGATGTACTAATTGAGCCGTTGAAGAAAGCCTTCATCGTGCTTAAGATCTGGGGAGCCGAGATACCACGCAGTACAGGGACGTGCTTTTTCTTAGTTGCGATGCACCTTATGCGCCTGGGCTGTCGGCGTCTCCTGTCGTAATCGTCGTTGTCGTCGTAGTCACGGTAAGCAAACGGCTCGTGCTCGCGCTCGGCATGCGCTCGTGCCACTGCTCTCGCGTTTGTTGTCATATTCCACAGCTGGCTGCGTTGACGCTCATCATTCCAGCGTATAATTTCACTTCTGTTGTTGTAATGAGGAGGCAGTGTTTACGGCGTTATGAGCCATTGCTTAAGGCAGTATTGCGGTGCATTACTGCATGCTTCGCACCTCCCCAGGTTTCACGTTAGTGGAGCTGCATTTCGCTCAATGGGTCATTCGAGCACAGAGATTTCTTGACATTTTCTTAGTGTACAGTTTTTTTTATCATCGTAGAATAGCATGGACCATTTCGTAGGTGAAGCATGAGATAAAAAAATGGATATAGACTGCAGTTCCAAGTCATCTCAGCTTAACTAAAATGTCAACTTAGGAGAGTGGAATGCCGAGGAGAGATCTGTATGAATTTAAGTACAGTTCTTTCCTTGAACTCGCATCCCGATAAAGGTAAGTTGCGCGGCCCCTGACAACCACTAGCGCCTGAAACTCTCTTGATATCTAACACGTCACACTTTATTAGTCTTGGACTAACAACTACGCATTACGTCAAGAAGTTAGAAGCTACGGTAGGATCCGCATATCTGTTTCCCAGTTGTGTAAATACTCGCAAAAGGGCATCGTTTCATTTGTTTGTTAAGGTCATTCCCATCAACAAAGTCATCTAAAATAGTCTCGATCTGAGGAGAGTACCCCAACCCTAGTGCAGTTAATACGGGTCCGTTCACCCAGCATGACATCGCTCCTGTGAAACAAGAAAAATGGTGCGTACTCTTTTTTCTCTTAAAACGTAGACAAAAAATCGTTCTTACCACCGTTCTGTTTTTGCCCAGATTCCGAGGAAATACAGAATTTTAGGGTTCTGATCGTTCAATTGAACGCTTGTCACTGTTACATGGCACTACATGCCTGGCGTGCCAGGAAAAAGCTTTGAATTTGCCTTCTGCGCCGATTGCACTAAGTGATGTTTAAAACAAGGCGGCTATGTTAGTTCCGTTGTATGCAATACCGTAATGCATGACCTTCGAGATCGGTTTTCATTAATTGCTCGGGGTTGCATCCAGGAGAAGCTACGAAGGCAACGTGGCACTCTTTTTGCTTAAACACCAGTAAAGTAACATTGTCAAGTGCTACATTAAACGATTTGGATGGTAAAATGCGAACTTGCTGCGAAATATGTGCAGTAAGAGAGAAACGGTATAATCGTAATTTTGTCTTTTCCCCCTACGGTGTTAGGAGAAAAACGCGCGTCCCTGTATAAAGATTAACAGAGCTACCTTGGTGGTGGCTGCTACCAGCTCGTTTCAAAGGAGATCTTGACAATACTTTATCCAGTGAGACTGCGAAATCCGCATGGGAAACGTTTCTCTTTGCTGGATTCCAGTTGCTTGCATCTAATATTGCGTCTGGTGTGAACGCGTAAACGAGGAGGATGACGGCGATAAGCCATCGACCTCCGCTACGTTGAACTCATCCTGCGAGATCACCACAGGTGATCGCTCCAGACGACACTACTGACCAATCGCGTACAGGCTCAATTTCCAGCGAACCCTTCAGTTTGCCTGGAATACAAAAGGATATAATTTTAATCCAAGCACTTCTCTGCAAATAACACTGTAAGCAGTATCACTATTGTACACCGTGGGACCATTGTGGACCAACATTGGGAGTAAATTGGGCCTGTATCCCGTACTGCTATGGCCACATTTTATCAGAGTGTTAGCCTCCCTTTCCAATAAGATGCATCCGTGTTACCGCGGCGAAGCGCTTGGATGACAAATCCGCCAGTTAATATATCCGAGATAAGAAGTACCGGATGGGTACAGGGCGTAAAGCATATTTAAGAGGAAGTTTTGGTAGAGTTATGCGAGCGTATGCGACTGAAGATAACGTTAAATAAATAAAAGGACAAAGTTACCGTGACATCAAATTACGGCTGTTATATAAAAAAATGAGATTGTTATCGGACCTTTCAAGACTAAAGAAAAGTGAAAGGTAGACATCAAAAAGACATTTCCAGTAGTTTTTTAAGCTGAGGTTAAATTAAACGATCAATCACTCAGGAACGGACAAGAACCAAGCATGATAGAAGAAACGTATTTGGTTGCTCGGTCGGAAAAGAATACAGTGGCAACTATGCCAGGGTATCGATAAAAAAAAGTTGCAAGGCCACAAACACATCACAAAAAGCGGCCGTGTCTTGCCTCGACGCACCAGTCTGCGAAATCCACTGTCGGAAATCATGTGGTCGGTTTTCGGCTAACATTGTTATAGGAAATCGAAAGAATGCCTTGGCTACGCCAAGGAGGGTCTTAGCGTTGTACTTTTGCCGCCCTCACCCTCCAACCAAACCCCCTTCGCTTCTGCTTCCCTTTCAGCTTCTTGATGATTACTTCCCACGTCAGCGACTGATGTATAACTCTCTTCTTTTGCACCACAAGTGCACAAAGCGAACGCCATCATCAACCACCAGAGGCGGCTGTTCTTCATGCCACTTCCTAATGCTGGCTTTTCGGCCGAGCGTTCGTTTTAATCAGCAGCTGTCGGATAAGTAAGAGAGCAAGCAGCAATTAGGCATAAATCACTCGCCAAGGAGTTCACCAAATTTAAGGCGCCTACAGGCTTCTTGCAACAAGAGCAAAAAATAAAGATAAAGACAGTGTCCCAATCAAGCAAAGTATATGAATGATTATGTGCCAGTAGCCGAACGCGCTTTTCTGAATGCTCCAGCATATATTAGTCACGTCGCGGATAACAATACCCGCAACAAAGACGTCTAGCGCGTCCAAAGAGATTTCTTTGTTCAACGCGGCGCCGAAAATCAGCCGCCTTTTCTGGAATCGCGCCGACAGTGAGCTCAACTCGCCCCAAAAAAGGCTTTGTGTTTTTTTTTTCTTTCGGACTCACAATGGCGCGAAAATGGAGGCGCAAAGAGAGGTAAGAGAGTGGATCCCCTTCGGAACTCGCCGTACAGTCCGGCACGTCAGAATCAAAGCCAGATTTCCTCCTCGAACCGTTGCTTTTCATCGTTCTTTTTTTTTTCGTCTGTTTCCCGGAATGCCAGAATGAAGGGGGTGTTCCAGCTTGAAAACGATTGCCGAGAGAAGCCATTTTATTCGGATCAGGCCCACCGCTCTTTGTTCATCCTTTCGAAGAAATCAAGACTGGCCTTCCTTCTATTGTTTTTCTTTAAAGCTTTCTCGGTTCTCTCGGAATCTCTTTTCTCTTTGACCCACCCCGTAAGAGCAGCGCTGAACGTCTGGAAAACGACGACACGCCGAGGCAGAGACTTTGTCAGTGCGCTAGCTGTTTCGTGAAACTTGCTCTGCTTGCCCCGTATCAAAAGATCGTGCGCTTCGTTTTGTGTCGACTGGATACGCTCCCGGTGAATGTTAGCAAATCCGGGAATTATGTATCTGGCATAAACTGCGCGCCGACATTATTAGGGCAGTCGTGTTCTGTGCACTTTATAAAGCCAGAGCCCAAGAAAAGGCGTAATGGTTGTGCTCTGAGAGCATTCTTTCTAATACCACTAGTCATGAGATGCGCCGGCGGGGCAGTTTGTTATTGGATAACGATCGTGTAAGTTAGGTCGGGCGTTCTGACGCAGAGACACTAAGTCCACTTGACACCCCAAATACGTACAAGGGTATATACGCTTCGGCCACGTCGATGTGCATTGGAAGATATTACAAAGC
Organism: Dermacentor silvarum; assembly: GCF_013339745.2. Lineage (NCBI taxonomy): Eukaryota > Metazoa > Arthropoda > Arachnida > Ixodida > Ixodidae > Dermacentor > Dermacentor silvarum. The sequence goes on along the minus strand of NC_051159.1, from coordinate 106,825,217 downwards.
AAAACGCCGAAAAGAAATCCCCCAAAGCGCCAGTGGACTGAGCTGCTAGTCAAATCAAGGCACAACGAGAATAGAACGTTGTAGGAAATCCTGATTAGATTGTCTCTTGACCAGTGAGAGCTGGAACTGTATAAGATGGAGAGATCCCGTTGCTTGGGCAAATAACTTGGCTGCAGCGCAATGACGCACATTGCGCTGAATAGTATACCGTGTAGGGAATATGCCTAGACAAGGGCACCACCGGACGCGTTATTGACGTGTTACTAGGAGACACTACAAATGTTCAGATTATATTAGCATTTTGTGCCGGTGTCTAAATGCCTGTATTTCGTACGTATTACGTTTTCTTTTCGCGGCCAAGCTTCTTCTTTTGCAACAGAAAGAGCCAATTAGAAAGCCGACTGTAATAAATAAATAAAAATAAAATAAAAGTGACAAGCAGGCCAGACTAAACGAAACGAAAGAAATCGAATTTGGTTCTGTTGAAACAATTTTAGGAAACCCAGGTCACTTCAATGACACGCCTCCGCGAGCCTTAACGCCTTTGGAAGATTCCCTTTTAGGGGCGAAGCTCCTTATAGCGGCACCCGTTCCGTCCCCGTCGTAGTAGTAGTGTGTAACCAGTGTGAGAAAAATGAGAAAAAAATTCCGAAGTTGTGTCCGTAGCGCGGAATCGAACCAGGGACCCCTCGCTTCCGAGCGCGCGGCGTTAGCCCACTACGCCACGAAGCGGACATGGACAAACGCACCACGATGGCTATAAATACCGTTGCATATGACCCAACATTAACGAAAGGCCGCGTTTCTAGCGCGTTTCTAACGCGTTTGTGCTAGCGCGTTACGGCCCGTGTAAGAAGCTGGTGTAAGACGCTGTGGCCTCTCCACCTTACCTTCAACGCGTTTCGAACGCGCTGCCCAAAGCGGTGGCAAGTCAAGTTCAAGTCGAGGAGCGTTTATGAATACGGGGGGTATACTCTCTCAGCAGTCATGTGATGGCGTCGGCAAACGCGGTGCACGTTCCGGCATGTGTAAATGGCTGCGTAAGACGCTGTGGCCGCTCCCCCTTACTAGAGAGTACTGCACGTTTCTAACGCGTTTGTGCTAGCGTCCCCTTAAGCGGGAGATCCGATGATTCCCTCCGGAGCTTCGCCCACTCATCATCATTCACCTCGTGGATCTGCTGTCATTTTTTTACTTTTCCTCTTTTTGGGGAGTATGACCTTTTGCTCAACTGCTAAAAAGAGCCCACTGTCCTCACTGATAATGCTCTTACCTTCAACGCCTCTATTTATAGGAATCATGCCTTTCAAATAAGTGTAGGCTATAGTTAGTCATGCTTGTTTGACCAGCTTTTGTCGTACCCGTCAATGTCTACATGAATAGTTTCACAATGGGAAATAGTGAGTTGTCATCAATGTCTACGGAATAGTTTCTCGGAACTGTTACATGTCGCACAGCGACACTTACTGTTACGTCAGTTAAAACGTCATTCGTTGCTTTAACAACAACAATTTGCTTTAGCAAATAATGTAGCTGGTGATGTGCAAAGGATTTCTGCGCAATTAGCGTATATGCAACCGCTGCGAGCTAGTGACGGAACCATTAATGCTAATAAGAGTGCCTCATGACTCTTCGTTTTAGCTAGCCGCGACATTTGCTTGACCCCATCGTCTTTGGTTGCAGCTCAGTCAATACAACGCTCGCTTCGCTTCTATGGCGTACTCTAAATGCAGCAAGCTCTCTGAAGGGGATTGAAAGCAAAGGCGCCCGTGTGCTCTGCTGGCGCAGGAAAATGGAGGGAAACAAATTTAACTTTCGTGCGTTTCCTGATTTCTTTTTTTTTGTTTTTTGCTTGTAGTGTGCTGTAATCATTGAAAATAAATAGAGGAGTAACTGCGTTGGTAACCCGGATGGAGACCATTTCGAGAAGCGAGGCGCCAGTTGGGGGCGGAGTACAAGTTGTCAGAGCAAGCTACTCCTTACATAAAGCTACCTGCGAAGCAACGGCTGGTTCACGACAACTTTAGGGAATCAAAGATTCATTACAGGCTTTAACACCTCGAAAGGGCAGCTGACATATCTGTTCGAAGGACAGTACATCGCCAGATAAAAAATAGCCCGCCTCCAAGCAGAAGCAAGCTCACAGGAGCACTTGCCGCGCAGATAACAGATAAAAATGGTCGCAAGAGTGGGAAAAAGAAGAAGAAGGCATTGTCGCGGGGCGTGCCGACCGTGACGCCCCCGAACAAGTTGACTGCTCGGCACTTGTCCGTAGGAGGGGACAACCATACGTGCTCTCGTCGCTGGCTTGAAAGGAGGCCTGCCTTGTATAAAAGCGGCTCTCTCGCACACGGACCGCGCCACTATGGTCCGAAAGAGGAGCAGAAGAACAAGAGGAAAAAGAAATCGCGCGTTCCGTTGGCAGGCAGCCCTCCGACAAGCGCGGCTCAAGCCCCGTCGCGCCAGCTGGCCCGCTTCTCTCAGCTCTGGCTTTTTGTCTTCGAACGGCTGTGGCTGCGCGAGCCCTGCGTCTCGTCCACGCACTTGCGTGCAGTACTGTTCAGGTTCCGGGCTTTTAACAAGGCACGCGCCACCGTTTGCGCAAAACGGCTTGTAATGTCGCTGTGAACACTGATCAGTGCGGCGTCATTGACTTAATGTAAGCACACACGCGTGCCTCGTACACGTTTCTTCCTACTTTGTCCCTGCATAAGCGTGCAGTTCCGTATTAGGAACAGAAAAAACATAACTCTGACCAAAGTGCTGTTGTTAAAGGGTTCGAGGTTCCGGCTTCTACAAGAAAGCCTTGTTCACTCTGGTTTACAGAAGGAACAAGCCTTCCGTGTGGAAGTCGAAACGTCGATTCCTTTGACAACACCACTTTGGTAGTCGTTCTGTTTTGCTGTTCCTAATACGAATTTAGCTTCCAACGCGGCGGGACGGCGTCTGAGTAATGATGTCTTAAGCAGGAAGTACAACTTACACTGAGCAGAAGAAAACGAGTGCTACTAAGTCGCAATCCGAATGCATACCAATTACTAGGTTTATGATAGCATGTTCCCCGTTGAATGTTGATTTGCATTAACTAACGTATAAGCACTGTAAGTATCCCCAGTGTGACTCAAAACAAAGGAGTAATGAAAAGAATGTACGGCAGACGCAAATGAGCTGAACAGGGTTTAAAGATAGATACTCTGTTGGAACAGGTAGTAGTATTGTAGCAAATGAACCACGTATAGATTTCACACCATCACAATTCTTTTCTAAGGCGGAATACTGCAGAACCGTTGACGAACATTCGCGCACCTGACGCTGCTGTTGTAGGGAAGACCGGGCTTCAAAGTCACGTTCAAGTGATCACTTAAAGTTGTAGGAAATTAACGCAACAAAATATGCAATCGTGCGTGCAATGTGGATAAAAGCAGAGGTATACACTAGCCCCGTTGCATCGAACTTGACAGGCGGTGCCACGGTTTGGGCCCCCTTAAACGGGCCGATTCTCGGGCCGACCACCGCCCCCTATTCACCCCCTCATTCTATCCCCTCTTTTCCTCTCCCCCTCTGCCTCATCGCGGCATCGATTGTTTCACGCAACACGGGGCGTTTGTAACTACCTCCAGGCGCGAGGCAGCCGGGCCGGCGTAGAGCACAGGTAAGGACTGCGGCCCGAAGCTGGGGCTTCGGAAGAGAGGGTCAAACTCTGCGAGGGAGATGCCACCGACGAGTGACGAGATTGGCTGGAAAGGGACGGCGGAGAAGGGAAGGAACAAAAGAGGCCCGGAGAGCCAGCAGCTTCTCGTTACTTTCGTCTATTTTTTTTTTTCCTCGGGCCTCGATGTTTCTTTCTTTCTTTTCTTTTTTTGAAGCTTTTACGTCGACGCAGACCCCGTTAACAACCTGGAAAGAAAGAGTGGTACAAAAATGAAGCAAAAAAAAAAAAAAAGTGTGGAAGAGATGGGCGGCTTTGACAGGCCCCGCGGAGCCCGTTAGTCTCGGTTCCTTTTCGGCCCTGAGCTGGAAAAAATGGAAACGACCCCTAAGCGCCGCAGTAATGCGGCGGGACACGCAGGCCGCCGCACCACCGCCTGGCTTCCTTCTTCTTCGGCGAGAAGATTGAAGGCCGCCGCGCGAGAAGATGGGAGGGTGGCCCGGGCTGGCCGTCGCCGTCCCAGTTAGGTGCCGGCCCAGGGATGTTCCTTCTATCGAAATTCGATAATGAATTCTCTTCCCGGCGACGCGGAAGCGACGTAGCCGTGCGCCCGCGCGCGCGCTTTTTAGCGGCTCGCTCCAGCGCCTCGCCTCCCGCCGCTGGCGACAAGACGTCTTCTCTTGGGCCACTGGCATGCTCTTTACGCTTTTGCATTCGCGCGCGTCTACTAGTTCTTTCTCGCCACAATTTACTGCAGCCCGTTTCAAGGCTGCGGGGCTTGTTCTAAAAGAGAAGTGGCCAGTGCGCGCGCGATACGGCAAGAGTCGCGTGGATGCTGCGCTGACGCGCCAATCGCGGAGGTCTTTTCCGCCTCCATAGGCAGCCGGAGAAGTGGTTTCTTTCTTCCAGACACCTCACGCACCCGTTCCAACTTCGTTCGGCTTTACGCCCCCTGCGTCACCGTCTGCGAGCGGACGCGATCCTTCTTTCTGCGCCGACGGTGGTAGGCGGGAAAAAAAGAAAAGAATCATGGAAGGATCGCTAGCGCTTGCAGAGCATAGCCCGACGACCCCGACTCAGCTGGCGTTCGTCGAGCGGCCTTTTCATCGAGGAGAAGCGGCCGTGAATGAGAAATGGCGTCGCCGTTCGTTGGCGGCGCGAAAAGCGTGCGCCGCGAGCGAGGGACGAGTCTCTTGTGTCATTAAAGGAAGCGAGTCGCCTAAGCGACCCCTTAAAATGCACCCCCCCTCCCCCCTTGCACACCATCCCACTTTCATCGACTGCACTGCCCCGCGCCATAAGAGCTGCCTGGGAGCGCGCCGTACAACCATTTCCCTTCGCAAGCTTTTCTTGACAACATTGGCGTCCAAATCTTTGGCGTTTTGTGTGCTCCTCTTTGTGTATTTGGCTGCTATCGCTAACGGTTTTTCATAAACACAGTTAAGGGTTCGACAACTTTCCTTGACGGTTAAATTTGCCGTGAAAATGCCTTCCCAGCCATTTTTTCATTAATTTTTTTTTTCTGGTTCGTGCAGAGAAGCGGCTAATGATGGTATTCAGTAACGCTTTCATTCATCTCCCATTCGACGCCTGCACTACGTACGTAAGTAGCCGTCGAACCCAGAGCGCAATGCGTATGACAGAAACAGTCAGCCTGGAATCTGCGAACCATGGCAGCGTCTCTACCCTGAAATTGGCCAGGCGGCATCGTGAAGCACGCTAGCTGTGCAGATGAGAAGTCGGACTGAATGTAGTAAGCCGCGTGCCGAAATTGTCAGGCATCTTGTGTATGCATGGAGCCTGGCGTATGATGACGTAGTTTATCATATATTCTGCAACCTCCCATGGCTCTGTCGCTGCCGGCAAGTGCAAGAAGTTCGTGTTCACAAGCAACTGATAAGTGATTGTAGACGCATACTGTGCATACTTCGAAGCCGACTAGCGGCTTTTCATGCACTCTTTTCATCCACTTTTCATGCAGAATGTGAACAACACCACGTGCATGTCTCGATTCAGAGCCCTAAACCAAATGTAGAGGTTTCTCTAGGCCCCACGTGGTCAGATCTGATTATTAAGAATGCGTTTAGGAGTCGAGGAATATTGTCACGACCTCGCAGGAGACGTGGAAGCCGGCGTACAGCACGTATACAAGCACTTTATATGAGCAGCAAACGCAACGTCGTTGTCGTTGTTGTTGTTGTTGTTGTTGTGTTGTCGTCTCTGTTTTTCTACCCGCGCGCCACTTCAGCGTCGTTTCCATGGCTGGGCACATACCCGCGGCGACGATATAGCATGTGGCATTTGCCCCTCCTTTGAAAGAAGCATCGTCCCGATGCGCCAAACGCCTAAGAAAGTGCAGTGATGGTGCAAAAGTGAGGTCATGATGCCAAATATGACTTCATACGAAGCACGTGCACAACCTCGGGCAGATGCTGCCGGCGTTTGGAGCAGTAAGGACTGTCGGGCACAACTTCATAATTCACGTCACTGATGCGGCGTAGAACTGTGTACGGCCCGAAGTATCTTCGCAGGAGCTTCTCAGATAGCCCCCGCCGACGAATAGGAGTCCAAACCCACACCTGGTCGCCGACGTTGTACGTGACGGGTCTGTGTCGAAGATTGTAGTGTCTGGCATCGTAGTTCTGTTGCGCTTGGATGCGCAAGCGTGCAAGCTGCCTTGCTTCCTCGGCGCGTTGCGTAAACTCCTCGGCACCAGTCTCGTGATCACCACACTCGTGTGGCAGCATCGCGTCCAACAGTGTTGTTACTTCCCGGTCATAGACGAGGCTGAAAGGTGTCACGCGTGTTGTCTCCTGGCGAGCCGTGTTGTACGCAAATGTAACATATGGTAAAATCTCGTCCCAGTTCTTGTGGTCGACGTCGATGTACATACTCATCATGTCTGCCAGAGTCTTATTCAAACGTTCTGTCAGCCCATTGGTTTGGGGGTGATAAGCGGTTGTTTTTTGGTGAGTTGTACCACTTAATCGCAACACGTTATCCAGAAGCGCGGCCGTGAAAGCAGAACCTCTGTCGGTAATGACCACTGCGGGAGCGCCATGCCTTAGGACGACGGCTTCGATGAAAAATCGTGCTGCTTCGGCTGCTGTTCCCCGCTGGAGAGCATCTGTTTCGGCGTATCGGTTAAGATAATCTGTGACGACGATTATCCATCTATTGCCGGCAGAAGACACTGGAAATGGACCTAAAAGGTCCATGCCAACTTGTGCGAACGGCGCTGGCGGTATCTGAACAGAATGCAGCAGTCCAGCAGGCTTGACGGGTGGGGTTTTGCGGCGCTGGCAATCCAGGCATGTCTGGACATAACGTTTCATGACCGGCGCAAGTCTCGGCCAGTAATACTTTAGCCTAATTCTGGATAATGTGCCGGAGTAGCCCAAGTGACCAGCGGTCGGCTCGTTGTGACAGCCGTGTAGGACTTCGTTCCGTAGAGATGCGGGAACGACAAGTAGGTAGCTGCTGCCACTGGGTGAAAAGTTCTTTTTGTAGAGAACGTCGTGACGCAAGCAAAATGAAGGCAGCGCTCTGGCGAATAACCTCGGCACGCAGCTTGTTTTTCCCTCTAAGTAATCAATAAGAGGAACCAGTTCTGCGTCCTCGCGTTGCAGGCGTGAAACGGCGACAGCGTCTACCATGCCTAGAAAAGCTGCGTCGTCATCGTCGTGCAATGCAGTCTCAACAGGCGACCGAGACAGGCAGTCGGCGTCGGCGTGCCGCTTCCCCGATTTGTAGACAACAGTGAAGTCGAACTCCTGGAGCCGAAGGCTCCAATATTTATAGAAGCGTTCTCACGCGTTTGTGTGTTTGTGAACATCAATGAGTGTTTAGATCGCCTCAAGATGCGATGCGCGCGTACGAAGCTCCCTAGGTACGATTCTTGCTGCTCGGACACCGCGCGTCGACAGACCGATATCAGGAATTATCCCCCCTTCACTGGATTGGCTCATTGTCACCAAGACACAGCACGACCAACGCTACCTGGTAGACCTCGTCCGGATGTGCCTAGAAAATTTCACCAGCGGAGCTTCAGCTGGGGTTGCATTCCGTAAGTGTCGAGCTAGTGGAATGTACTACATTTCGCCTGTTGCTGCAGTGCTGATGGGCCGGTGTACCAGCGAGAAGGAAACAGGCGCCCCCAGCCAGTCTCCCTCTCCTTGGTACAGCTCCAATCAATCAGTGGCGGCCAAAATGGACAATTCACTATAGGTTGTCCCTTATGTCGAACTCGGCAGATCACACCAGTGCGCACTGGATTGCCCTGATATGCCGTTTCTTCAAATCATCATCGCACCAGGGCGCCCCGGCAGCGGTGCGATTGGCCGAATTCGCCTATGCAGTATATGCTCCCTTGACCTTGCGCTCCCTAACCTGGTGGTGCGTTTTAACATTATTAACGTCTTCATTGACTGCATATTCTATGCATATCGTCATGCATATATGCATTACGACTTTCCATGAAGCCAAGACTGTACGACTGATAATATATCCTATTCTGAAAAGCCTTCGTGCATGCTCTGGTTAGTTCGTCAGATTTCATTAGCTATTTAACCATAAATTTAAAATTCAAAGATAGAAATCTTTAAGCTTGCTTTATATCCTTTAATCAAAGAACTCCAAATGCAAGGCAATATGCGGATAAAATTGTGCTGCTGAATGTTGGTACTGATGGATGCCGAAAATGGTCGTGCGACGTTGAGGTTGTGATCTCTTCGTAGAAAAAGTTGGAAGGCAATTCAACCTTTGGTTGAAGTCGATGAAAGACAATGTTTTCCTAGGCGAGTTGGTGGTGAGAATGGGGTGTAAAAAGTTATGAACCGTATAATTTGCCGTGAGAGCCATGCTGGAGCAACAGCGCTTGATCGAAATCAACTACAAGTTGAATCGTCTTGCAACGTTTTGTCATAAGTTATCACAATCATTATCATAATGACAGTCATCATCGTCATTATATCATTGTCATCATAGACACCCCCAGCGCGGCTCGGAATGAATCGTGTGGTTCATCATCACCACCATCATCACTAGTAATGTCACATTTTAAGACTGCACAATTTTCGGATTAGGCCGACGAAAGAGGCTAGAAACAGCGGTTAGGAACAAACATACCCAATGCGTAAAAGTGGCGGTATCTCGTCAAGAAAGACATTGTCTTCAAAACCAGACTTGCACGTCCTTGCAGAATCAGAACCCGATTCCGAGCGAAAGTGCTTCTTTAGGGTAGGTGCAATAAAATTTCAGGTGCTTGTAATTAAATCACATACTTTAAAACAATGGCCGTATACGACTGCTTCGTTTTAAATTGTGCCCGCATATAACGCTTTCGAGCACTTGCTACGTAATTTTTACAAATGCAGTAATTTATCCACACCCATTTTACTTCGTCAGCAAATTGGCCATAGTGGCCCCTTCGCCCCCCCCCCCCCCCCCTCCTCCCCTTTACCACTAAATTTGATTTAGGTTGCGCAGCCGGCCTCGCTCGCTTCGGTGGTGTGCCTGGCGCATTGCGCTGGCATCTGGCGTGTCATTGGCTGTCGCTAAGAAAAATGAGAAACTCAAGAAAAATGAGTCGCTAAGGATACGTTCATTTATATGCCAAGAATAAAAATATGAACATTGTCAACTTCATTCCACATGCTTTTTTCCGATGCTCGCGTCATGCTAACGGCTGATGTGAATACTAGCGTGACGTATTTCCTGTTTTCGCCGAGTGTTTGCTCTTGTAGAATTGCTTTCTCTATGACAGCGCGGCGATGAGCTGCTACCGCAGCGCATGCGCACATGGGCGTGGCGTGCGAATGCTTTTTCGTTTGGCAAAGGCGCGAACTCTGCGCAATCTCTTCGTTGCACCCGAACTGTAGGCCGGCCAGCCAAGCTAGCGCACGATGAACACTGGGCTGGTATTTTGTAGGGATCTGTTATGCTTTATTTTATACTAGTCTTATCATCCACTGCTCACGGCCGGCTGATCCCGTTGATAGCGTGAGCAGACCGTCGCTCTGATCACTGACCAAGCGCGAAAAGACATTAGCATCGGAAAAGCATCGCTACAAAATACCGGCCCTGGTCTTGCCGCTCTGGCGCGTTATAGGACATGTTCTATTCCCGCGCTGGCCACGCCAAACCGCGCCGATCAACGCCAGTCACGATGGCTCAGCGGTGACGCTGGACTGCAAAGCGTCCGCTTCGCGCCGACGTAGCATAACCAGCGCAACTTCGCTGCGCGTGGCGCGCGCCTGCGTAACACCGGACTATATCTGCGCCTGAATTACTCAGCAAGAAGTAACGCGGATGACAATGTGGGAATTTTTCAGGCGCGCTCCTTCTGCCGCGTGCATTGATTCTGTGGATTCAACTTCATTGCCAAAGAAAGTTGCCCGGGAGATTCGCCCATGCTGCTACGCGAGTGAGAAAACCACTGACTAACGTATTCTCGATCGATGACACGCTGGGATGTATAGTTTCACTTTCGCGAGGATTCCCGTGACTATGCACCGGACAGATCGGCGTCTACTGGCGAGAGCATTCTGAGCGCAATGGACAAGTACTACTGGCTATTATATTCTGGGAATTTGCATGCCAAAACCATGGATGATCCGATTATGAAGCACGCCATAGTAAGGGACTCCGCATTAACTTTGACCAGCTATGGTTCCTTAATGTGCACCCAATGTACGGTACACAGCGCTTTTGCATTTTCACCCCCATCTAAATGCGGCCGCCGTGTGCGGGAGTTGTACTACTGGATGTACGCTAACATATCACAATGCAGGGAACGCTATTGCCCATCGATGCCGACGCGTCGGGTCGGTTCTAGTCACGCGAAATTTCGCGAAAGCGATAGTATAGACCTTTTCACTGATTACAAACATAGGCCCTGCACGGCTTCTGGTTTTGCACACTGACGTAGCTGCTAAATGTAACTGGCAAAGAAGCAAGCATACGTTAAAACATAGCAGACTGATAAGGCACATGACCGGAAGTTTCTAGGGGGTGGCACGCTCGCTGCTGTTATCGCGAGCATGAAACCGTCTATAGCCATCGAAAGTGATCGTCCGAGATTGCGGCCCGCAGATATCGACCGCGCAATACAGTTTGTGGCTGACGCATTTAATGTTACTGAAAGGAGAAGCGTACCTGTGGTGGGAGCGTTTCTTCGGCGACCGTATACTACAAGCCATCTCGGAAACTACGATGGCAAGCGGCTGCGCGCCTGTTACCTCCGCTTTAACAGTTTTATAGCCACTGGGGCATCACCTTCAACGAACTGCACAGTGAGCTTGAGCGCTTGACCTGACGCGACAAGGTCGTGCCGGCGCTCGGTGCAAGTGCCACGTGGTCCCTGCAGCTCATCGACACCCCGAAAACGTTATGGACACGGCGGGAGACACAACTGGCGTGCACGTGTAGACTGCATCGGGGATTGTGCGCCACACCACCTTTTCGAGCCGTTCATCCCTTATCATCCGGTGAGTGTCACGCTTTAGTATAATTGCGCCACTGTATAAAGTTGCGCAACCTGCAGACTATCGGCACTGTTCGACGCACATGGAGCAGTGAACAGGCGCCTGAACTCTTTATCTCGTATCACATAAGTTAGACTAAGTAAGCGCAACATACTATATGCAAAAATACCTTCCGGATACGTAGCGGAACCTGCGTGAAATGAGTGTCGTTGAAATAGTAGCGAAGCTTGTGCGAGTTAGTGTAAGTACAGTCTGTTTCACACTTAGGGGAAATCTCGGAGCGCATTGCATTGCGATGCGGCGAGCGCTGGAGTCGGCTGCCGGAAGCAGCTCGCGCAGGCGTAGGCGCTCGAGGCGCGTTATCTTGAACCGCGTCGACTGCTCGACGCGGCTGGCCGCCAACCGTGTCGACAGCTCTGACAGGGTACAGTTTACCGAAAAAATGGAGTGTACAGACGTCTATCTATCTATCTATCTATCTATCTATCTATCTATCTATCTATCTATCTATCTATCTATCTATCTATCTATCTATCTATCTATCTATCTATCTATCTATCTATCTATCTATCTATCTATCTATCTATCTATCTATCTATCTATCTATCTATCTATCTATCTATCTATCTATCTATCTATCTATCTATCTATCTATCTATCTATCTATCTATCTATCTATCTATTAGCCGCCTACGACTTTGTGCTCTCTTTGTCGTTTCGTTAACATGGTATGTACCAAAATTGGCATACTATGATAAGAGCATATGACGAACATAAATATGTGTGTATCATGACCTGCGTGTCATGTAGTTCATAAAACAGCCGCCTACGTCATGGTGCTCTCATGGTCGTTTGGTTAACTTGGTAGGTACCAAAATTGGCATAGTATGACAGGAGTGTCTGACGAACATAAGTGATAGGTCATGACATAAATGTCATGACATGCGTGTTATATAGGTCACGACAATGACTCCACGAAAATATTAACACTCAAAAACGACTGAAATGTGTTCAGACGTGGATACTAAGTGAAGGAAACACTAAAGGATGTTGGTAGAAGTCATAGTCATAACCTTGACTGAGCAAAAATGAGATTGATTCAGTGAAAAAATATTAACACTCAAACGCCATTGAAATGGATTCTGACGTTGGTAATAAGTGAAGGAAACACTAAAGGATGATAGTAGTAGTTATAGTCATGACCATGACTCAGGAAATGACAATGACTCAGCGAAAAAAGAATAACACTCAAAAACCACTGAAATGGGTTTGGACGTGGCTACTGAGGGAAGGAAACACTAAGGGATCATGGTAGAAGTCATAGTCATGAGCATGACTCAGAGAAAATGACAATGACTAAGCGAAAAATTGTTTAACAATTGAAAACCACTGGAATAGGTTTGGACGTGGGCACTAAGTGAAGGAAACACTAAAGGATGATGGTAGAAGTCATAGTCATGAACATGACTCAGAAAAAATGACAATGACTCAGCGAAAAAAGAGTAATACTCAAAAACCAGGGAAATGGGTTTGGACGTGGGCACTAAGTGAAGGAAACACTAAGCGATTGTGGTAGAAGTCAAAATCACGACCATGACTCAGCAAAAATGAGAATGACTCACCGAAAAAATTTTAACACTCGAAAACCCATGGAATGGGTTCGGATGTGGTACTAAGTGAAAGGAAAGGCTAAAGGTTGATGCTCGAAGTCATAGTCATGAGCACGACTAAGTATTTCGCCTTAAGGTCTCTTAGGTGTAGCTAAAAGGACTCCTGAGGACTCAAGACATGAATGTCATGAGATGCGTGTCATGTAGGTTATGAAAGAGCCGCCTACGTCTTGGTGCTCTCATGGTCATTTCGTTAACATGGTAGGCTGGCTCCCTGCACACTGCTTCGCATAACATTCCCACAATTCCCACAAGGCGTGGGATCTGTTTTTAATTTAGTTTGTGTAACATTTTTTTTATAGTGAACATGGGGAAAGTGGGAGATGGAAATTCAAGACCATGTGCGAAACGAGAACACGATAAAAGCAGGAGCCAACGTTTCTACAAGTGCACTTGTCTATTTCATAGAATTGCCTTGAAAAAGACAGGCCCTCGAGTCGAAACGTTGGTTCCTGCTTTCATCTTGTTTTCGTTTCGTTCATTTTTTAACATGGTGGTGAGCTGAGAAAGGCAACCTCGACTTGTGTCACTTATGGCGGGATGCTGAATCCGCCCTAATTACACAAAGTTTTTGTGTCAGTACTTAAGTATTATTTTCTTTTAAGGTAGAGTGCGCGTGAGCCAAGAAGTTGGCAGTTATGTGCTGCATGTTTTTGAACTCGCGTCTCTTGACGTCAAAGCAAGGCCACGATCCTGCAGCAGTTCCGAGCTACTTGCGAAATAATGCAAGTTATCCCTCACTGACGGCATCCAGATACCTCCGCACGCATCCGTTCTGGCACCTGTATCTTGTTCCATTGCCTCCGACTCTCCCGTACTCTTCACACATTCCTCTGCTTTTGTTCGTCGCCGCATCTCACCACTCCCAACCGCGCTGCTTGGCCTTCACGCAGGTGCTACTCACCTTCCTGTCTACAACCACTTCCCATTCCTGATTACGTTGCTTCGCGGTGAATCTCTCGGCACTGTGGAGCCTTTACCGCGTTACCGCGACACCATTACCGCGTTGGAACTTCCTAATGGATCGTCCGAGGTCAACACCCTCTCCGGTAGTCCCGTACCTGCCACATCGCCTGAAGACGTTTTCAGCCACGTCATCGACAACGCCTTAGACCCCAAGCAGCGCCATGACCTCCTCCGTCTTCTCGACAAATTTGGCCCTGCTTTTGAAAGCCATAACACTTCTCTGGGTCGAACGACGACTGTATGCCACCGGAATGACACCGGTGCTCACTCACCGCTACGGCAGCGACCATACCGCGTATCTTCGACAGAACGACGCGTCATTGATGAGCAAGTAGGTGAAATTCTAAAGCGTGGTGTCATTGAACCATCCGACAGTCCATGGGCATCGCCAGTTGTTTTAGTTAAAAAGAAGGAAGGCTCGATCCGCTTTTGCGTGGACTACCGTCGCCTAAACAAAATAACCCGAAAGGATGTTTATCCATTGCCACGGATCGATGACGCCTTAGACTGTTTACAAGGTGTAGAGTTCTTTTCCTCCCTCGATCTACGCTCTGGTTATTGGCAGGTGCCTATGGCTGCAGACGATAAGCCTAAAACAGCTTTCATCACACCAGATGGCTTATACGAATTTCCTGTGATGCCATTCGGCCTTTGCAACGCACCCGCGACTTTTGAGCGGATGATGGATACTCTTCTTCGAGGCCTCAAATGGAACACGTGCTTGTGTTATTTGGATGATGTAATAGTGTTTGCACCAGATTTTCCTACTCACCTTGATCGCTTGGAGCAGGTTTTACACTGTCTCAGTGACGCTGGCCTCCAACTCAACCTGAAAAAAATGTCACTTTGGGGCACGCAAGCTGACAATTCTCGGGCATGTTGTGTCAAAGGGCGGTGTTCTCCCCGATGCCGCAAAGCTCCGTGCTGTTAAAGAATTCCCAAGGGCAACGTCTCTGAAAGACTTGCGTAGTTTCATTGGCCTCTGCTCGTACTTCCGCCGCTTCATTCGAAATTTAGCTTCGATTATGGCACCGCTGGCAGAGCTACTTAAGGGAGACCCCAATCTTTCCGCGTGGTCCCCGGCTTGCGACGAGGCCTTCGCTACGCTACATCGCCTGCTTACAACACCACCGATACTGGGCCATTTCGATCCAACTGCTCCCACGGAAATCCATACGGATGCTAGCGGCGTTGGTCTTGGCGCTGTGCTCGCCCAGCGAAAGCCCGGCTACCAAGAATATGTTGTTGCTTACGCGAGCCGCACTCTTACGAAAGCTGAAGCGAATTATTCAGTCACGGAAAAAGAATGTCTAGCGATCATCTGGGCCATTACAAAATTTCGTCCATACCTGTACGGCCGGTCCTTCAATGATGTCGCCGATCACCACGCACTTTGCAGGTTGTCATCCCTCAAGGATCCCTGCGGCCGCCTAGCCCGGTGGGCGCTGAGGCTCCAAGAGTACGACATCCGGGTTGTCTACCGCTCAGGCAAGAAGCACGCCGATGCCGATGCTCTTTCGAGCTCGCCTGTCCACACCGACCTTGTCAGTGTCTCCGTCCTAGACGACCCACTTCCCCCATTCGCTTCTGTCGACATGGCTTTGGAGCAGCGCAAGGACTCCTGGATTTCATCTTTGATAGATTACATCTCAGATTCACCTGAACGCCCACCATCCCGAGCGCTACGCCGGCAAGCTTCGCACTTCGCCATCCACGACGGCATCGTCTATCGCCGTAACTACAGTTCCGACGACCGCAAATGGCTGCTTGTAATACCCCGGCAGCTCCGCACTGATGTATGCGTCGCTTTCCACGCCGACCCTCAGTCTGCACACGCTGGTCTCTTTAAGACCTATACCAGACTACGTCATAGGTTTTATTGGCGTGGTATGTACACATTTGTGCAAAAGTACATTCGCTCTTGCACGAAATGTCAACGCTGCAAGCCTGATCCTTGCCGCTCTTCTGGACCAATGCAACCTTTGCCGTGCCCTTCACGACCCTTTGACCGGGTTGGAATAGACCTATACGGGCCTCTACCATACACAGCTGCTGGCAATCGCTGGGTCATTGTAGCTATAGACCACCTCACGAGGTATGCCGAAACGACCGCTCTACCAGCCGCGACGGCTCGTGACGTTGCCTCCTTCCTGCTTCAACGCTTCGTTTTACGTCACGGCGCTCCCCGCGAACTACTGAGCGACCGAGGCCGCGTCTTTCTCGCCGACGTCCTTCAAGAACTTCTCACTGAATGCCGCATTATTCATCGCTGTACCACCGCATATCACCCGCAGACAAATGGATTGACAGAACGCTTTAACCGAACTCTTGGTGACATGCTTTCGACTTATGTCGCCTCCAACCACACCAACTGGGACCTCATCCTTCCCTATGTCACGTACGCCTACAATACGGCACCCCAGGCAACGACGGGCTTTTCTCCCTTCGTTCTTCTATATGGCCAAGAACCGTCATTTCCCATTGACACTATTCTTCCTTACCGTCCCGACTTATCAGAGGGTACACCGGTTTCCGAAGCCGCCCGGTACGCAGAAGAATGTCGGCAACTAGCTCGCTCCCTTACAACGCAAGAACAAGCGCTACGGAAATTTCGTCATGACGACGGGAGCCCCCACACCCAGTTTTCGCCTGACGCTCTCGTTTGGTTGTGGGTGCCTCCTACTTCGACACCAGATTTCTCTTCCAAGTTTGTATCCCGATACCACGGACCCTACCGGGTTCTGCAGCAAACTTCTCCGGTGAACTACGCCATCGAACCTCTGACGCCCCCTACGGCCCCTACGGCCTTACGGCCGCGAAACTGTCCACGTCGATTGGCTCAAGCCGTATCACGAGCCCTTCGTCCTCACGACGCCTTAGGCCTCCTGTGCGGCTCCGTCTTCAGCGAGGGGGGAAGATGTAAGGAAGAAGAAGTGCGTCGTATAGAGCTCCGCAGCCGGATCGCCAGCGCTACTGAAGTGGGGCTCGGGCTCGACGCTGTTCCTGGTGCGCCTGGCTAAACCTACGCTGTTGTGTCTTCCTGTCGGCGTCCTTCGTGTCGTCCACAGTCGTGTTAGACTTCCTTGTCATAATATACATAGATAGACACATACTCCCAAAGTGGCCAAGAACTGTTCGCCAAGAACTGCTTCACATTTAGAAGCAACACTCGATTATGCATGAGTAGAGTGCTCAGATGGCGCTGTTGCAGCACGCATGACGCAATTATAGCTAATTTTAGCCTCTCGCTAAGCGTTCAGAGAGCCATAATTCGGCAGTACGTTTGTCGATCCGAGCGGGAGTGGTCAAGTTTGAGAGAATTAATTTTGTCATAGTAAGTATGATCTGATGAACTCAAATCTGAGATCATTGTGAGTTCATTGTGAGTGATAAGGCTTACAAGTGTGAAATTTGTTGCAAAAAATTCACGTTTGCTCGGCTGTGGCGCCCATGCGCTCTACATGGAAGGTATGGAAATGTAAGATACTCAGCCCTTTGGACCGGGGTGGAACGCGTTTCTTTTCATAGGGAGCACATGCACAGGATATTGAGGCTCCGTGGATTGAGGCAAGTGTAGTAGTCCCAATCATCTATGAGTGCGGCCGGCTCGAGCGGTGCAGGGCAGTCTCGCACCACTAACATGAACTGTGCTGTGCGGCCCCACGAGTCAAGAGGAACTTCATCGCTTTTCACGTAAACTCATCGCTTGATCGATTATCATCTGACATGAGGATTTAGATCAAGGAGTTTTTAAAGAGTGCTTTGGAGAACGTTCCAAAATATGATGACATCCTCGCAACTAATAAAGCAGCGAGTATTTTACAGCTGGAAGACTTTTAAGATCAAAGAGACCTCCCACCGGACTGGTATTCATCGGTGATGAAGTGTATGTGCAATCCTCCCTTCTAGAGAAATATTTGCTCTACTAATTGTCCTGCTTGTAGACGCGGCTATGCATATTTTGACTGCATTCTATATACATTATGCTCGTGAGTTTTTTTTTTTTTTAGTTTTGTAATAACGTGTAAGAAAAGAAAAAAAACCCATTGTGGCCAAGGGATTTAGAGATACAGCCGTAAATCAAAGGGGTTGGACACCTCGCAGGGACAATTTCTTTCTACCTACTTTATAAATGGTTTAAAAATTTGCCATGTGTGAATATTCCGCGGCGTCTCTTGAGCGTCATGCTAGATTTCTGAGATCACGCGCAACACCGTGAAGCAGCTGCAGTTATGTGGCACAACTTGTGCTTCACTGCGCGCCAACAGCGCATCCTCTCGCTACAACATGCCAGGCTGCTGCGACCTTCTGCAAACGAAGAGCCCCGAAAGGAAAACAACGAAAAGCAAATTGATTTAAACAACATATTAGCAGTTGCACAACACTGTTTCTCCTTCTTCAGGAATTGAAGCTATCGTACTCGCACTTATTAATGAGCCTATCTATATAAAGAAAAGTTTTCGAATAATTTCTCGCTCTCTTCACATATTTGCTCGCAACAATGCCGTAGTATTTCTTAGTGCGAACGGGGCCAGGGAAAAACGTTGCTGTAGCCTTAAAGCGTTGCGCCCGATGTATGAAACGGAGCATATATTCTAGGGAGCAGGGCGATAGCCAGAGGAAAACCGCGCGACGGCTGGAACCTTTTCTGGTATGTCTAACAGATGGCGACACTGCACTAGCTCTTGGAGCGAGAAGTGCTTTTAAATCACTGGCTGGTGTTAATGACGCTTAAACTTTCTTTTTTTTTTCTACAAGGCCCACGTGAATTTTCTCGGGGCCGAATGCGCTCTACGCCGGTAAGAGAAATTTCGGTTACTCCGAAAAACTGGTTATCTTATTGGCATTCTCCTCTGTGGACTGTTCTGGTAACGAAGCGCGTTAATGCGGCCGCCTTCCACCAGTACGGTTTCTTTTGGGCTAATTGAGTCTGCGGAAAAGCGTATTTTATTAGAACGAATGCTGCCTAGCTAACGTCCTTAGGCCTGGGATTACATAACTGATATGCACTAACTAATGCACCTTGGGAAAAGTAGCTCACGAAAATTCTGCAACTCGTTTTTGTTTACGTGTACGTTTTCGAAAAGAATGCTGCATTGCGTTCTACCATTAGTTACTAACACGAGGGGCGAGAGCTTGGAGGTTAACGAAGAGAAATTTAGTCTATGTAAAAAAAAAGGGTTACAAAGAGCAATAGGCGCTACATTTACACACAGGATGACAGCGGTGCCGATTATAGCTCACTGGGGTAGCCGATATTCTAGTTGACATTAAAAAGAAGAAATAGAGTGGGGCATACCATATAATGCGTGGGGCTGATAACCGGTTGTCTATTAGAGTTGCATAATTGGTGCCGGGAGAAGGGAGGTGCCATCAAGGGTGGCAGATGACGAGGCGATGGGATAAAATGAGTAAATCTGAAGGCATGGGATCATATCGATATCCGCTGGCGCAAACTGTGTTTACTCGAGATTGTTGGGAAAGGCGTTCGTTCTGCAGCGGACGTACAAAAGGCTGCTGCTGCTGCTGCTGATAATGATGGTGAAAATAACGACGCCGCATTCCTTCTAGCTGACCGTTAGGTGTAACATAAGATGTCAGCGACTTTACCTCAAGTAGTCGCCGATGGTTGAGATATTTCAGCCGAAGAAATCTGATTGGACAGGTCGCGTAATAACCTAACGTAGGTAATTGGTCATTTCTGGGAGTAAAAGAAAAAAAAAAGCATCGGGGAAAGTAAAACGCAGTCCGTGTAGGCCGAGCACGGGATGATGAAATTTGAAGCATAATGGGAAGTCCACAAATGCATGAACAATAGGGGTGTTGGGATAGCGAAATTTCAGGATTTAAGCACATATGGATATTCGAGAAAAACTAACTGGGAAACATTACCTTAAACCGAATATAAAATATTGTTTACCCTTCTAAACAAACCGAAATATAAATATTGCCCGGAATTAGTTTCGCCAAACAGGAAGGGTCACATGAAATATTTGAGACATTTAAGGTAATTCAAAACTGGGCTTTCCGTCTATTGGCATTCGGCAGCTTCGAGTAATGAATTCTCCCATCGAACATGAATCAAATAGCAAGAATGATGCAATTCATAGAGGAAATTTTGAATACTCGCATACACATCATGCCAATTCAACGCCAGGGCATGTGCTGCCGTGGACATGAATAGACATGCATGTGATGCTACTACTGCTTCTGACTAGTCTGGGAAAGGAAAAGTGCGTGTATACCTAAATGTAACGCGTAGCTACCACGAAAACGCAGTAAAGGTTCTTCAGAAACGAAAGAGAAAGAAAACAATGAGAGCTTCGTAGATAAAGTTGAGTGATCGGAGTGCGCACATCGAAACTAAGCGGAGTGGGCCCTAAAACATGTGATATAAAAAAAGAAAAAAAAAAAAACGGTGAGCATTATATAACACTCTTGAGATTTTATTCGCGTAAAAGAAATACCCTAATTGCACGGTTAGTCTGGCATCGCTTTCACTTTCTTCAGGAGGCGCTGTGTCACATTTATATATTTTCGTGTGGTTACACAACTCATCTTTTGTGTGGAGTTGGCGCTGGTTGCCGTTTTCTTCCAAGTCCATATTTTCTGATTGTGATAAGAACAAATGCCGACTCGCCACTATTTCAGCCATTTGCTTGTAGGAATGTGTAGTGTGTCCCACTGTTAATGAGAGCACGAGTGCAGAGAACGTAAATACTTCCTTTATGACAAGTGTGGAAGCACCCATGACTTCGCAATGGACTTGTCGTTGGTAGCGCTGGCACCATTCTACACTCCTGTGCAGTGTATTGACATATCTTCGGGCCGGCCCTTGCAGCTGAAATTCCAGCAAAGAGAGAGCCACACATTGGCGCCTTCCTTTTAATAGTGGACCAAACTGTACACGGTGAGTCGCTCTCTGAATTGGTGAAATGCAGGCTACAGGGAAGAAGCTTCAAGCCTGTGAATAGCTGGTACATAGCAAAGCTAGTCAGAGCTTCCTTAATTGCAAGGTGAACAGCGACAGACGACTTGGAAAATATTTTTTTTTTGTTGTTGTTGTTGTTGTTCTGGCGTCCGCGCTGTTTGCCATGTTTTTCAAGCATATAGCCTTCCGCGCTCGGTCGTCGATGTCCAGGGTTCACGTTATAGTTGCATTAAAGTGGAGAAACAAAATGGCAATAGTGCTATTGCTGAAGAGCAGTGAGACGGTCACTTCAAGAGGCTAGCCTTGCGCCGTGTGCCATGACGACTCGCACGGAGACGACACGATTAAGGAAAGAGTCGGGGCCAAATTAATCGCAGCAAATGACGTTACGTCTTCTTTGTGGTTCTTGTAACGACCATAAACACATTTTCGCAGACACATTTGCCCGTGTCTCACCTGCGCCAGCAATCATCCCATCAAATACGTTGCAGTTTCTCGCATTGCGATATCGACGGGCTCGCAACTTGCAGCTCTTGCTTCTGTTGTACAGCTCAGGGAAAAAACTCATTGTTAAAGGGTCGTTCTCTGGGATACGCTTACACAACAGTCATGCAATGTCTTCATTTCGATCTGCGTCACATGCGCCACGAGCGTGTGGTGTATGAAATGAGGCACAGCCCACTATATCCTCGAATATGATGAACACGACATAGCGTAACGGCACCAGATATGTTGCGGCAACGTCAGCAAACGACACCTTCGGCCAAGCTACGCACTACGCTCATGAACGGGACCACACGCCTTTGTTGCGTATATTCCTCTGGTGGTTCATATTAGCGTTCGTATGGCCGCGTGAAAAGCTAACGACTGAAGTAAGCAGCGTAAATAGTCGAAGAGAATTGCCTTGTGTGGTTAACCTACCCGCCTTTCCTCTCTTCTGTTTCTCTCATTCCTGTACATGGGGATGAATGACGAACTGAAAGTGCACAAAGGGAAGCAGGGGGGGAGGGGGGGGGGGCTATTCTGTAAGAGTCCACCTGGTGACTTGTCCACTTCGGCTGTCGCCATTGGCTCCCGTTTCACGAGCACGAAGGAGACTAGCTGGCCCCCTGCTGAGGCTTTTCGTGTAAAGCGCATGTCAGAGATATGCGCCAGTGCTCCGTACCTATCAGTATACAAGAGTGAACACAACTTTCTCTTGAAATTAGGGGCTAGGTTAATCTTTTTTTTTTGCATTTTGCAGTGTTTACAAGAAGCGCAATTAACTGACCGTGGCTTGTGCAATAGCGGGCGTGTTCGCTTTCACTAAACCTTCAGTTGGGAGAGCGTATTTGCGTGCCTGGTCTTTTTTTTCCTTATTGGCATTTTTTTTTTGTTATCTACACTGTGCACATTTTCAATAAAAAACTGCCCGTCCCGCTGGCCGAGACATCATTCTTAAGAAATCTCCTCTACACTATGTCTACAACCGGTCTATATGTGCACATATGAATAAAATGTCAATTAATAGACCATTACTGTCAAGCTTAACGATTTGCAAGTACCAATCCATAAATCCTGGGCAGAAATCGCAGTTAACATCGACGGAAAGGGGGAAGAAGGGCTCTATTAATGCTTCATCGATATTCATTTTTCTCATATACGGCGAAAATAGAGAATATAAGTAATTTTGTTGTTTCTATGACGCAGAATTCGAAATGAAATGCTAGAACACATCAGGAAAACTAGAAACGGAA
Organism: Dermacentor silvarum; assembly: GCF_013339745.2. NCBI lineage: Eukaryota > Metazoa > Arthropoda > Arachnida > Ixodida > Ixodidae > Dermacentor > Dermacentor silvarum. The sequence continues at coordinate 106,802,781 of NC_051159.1, read as the reverse complement.
CTTAGGAAGATACGAAGGAAACAAAAAGAAAGCACATTCGGCTTCTGAAATTGAAATGGCACGCAACGACCACGTCGTCGATAAAAGAAGTAACTTGGCCGCGGCGTAATCCTTCTAATTATCTCAGACTTAGGTGCTGCAGGCAGCCGATTCGAGGCGTAGGAACTGGCCAGCAGCGCGTCTGGCTCGCAGGCTTATCCCCAATTTGAAGGATTTCGACTACGTCGATTCCGGGCTTCAACGGGAAAGACGGCAGTCTGCAAAGCGGCCCTCCGCTTCCTTGGATTTAATGCTAAGAGACTTTCAGCAGCAAAACTGCTGTGCTAAATCAGCACCAGTGGCGGCTGCAGTGTCCCCTGTCGAAACAGGTAATGATTAAGGACGGTACTGCGTGTATGGTTGGTGACTTTGGTAAAGTTTTTCTGATACTGCCATTTCGTTTGCTACCGCCAGCCTGGTTAACGTTCTACGGGTGCGCCAGAAAGAACAGCTAAGTATTGGCCACTTTCTGGTGGCCGCACAGATGTCAACGGTATTCGCCAGAGGCTCCGGTCCGTCCGGATGAACAAGCCGCTTACTTGGGTGCCTATATTATCTCAAAATGCTTCTAGTGTATCACGCGTGACTAGCCGTGGTTTATACCCACATGCAAGGACATGCGCGCTGTGTTTATTCTTAACACCAAGCGCGTGTTTCGCATGCCTCTTATTGTGGGTGAGCTCCGAATTTTGAGAAAGAGCCGGGACACTGTCGCACTTGGAATACTAGAAGCGTTTTGCTTAAACCAAAAGGAGACAAATCTGCAAGTAACGCACCGATATAGATGCGGTGTCTCCCGAATGTTTTCGATGTTATGTGATGGTTGTCTTGAGCACTTACATAGTGCGCTTGCGCTGGCGAGTGAGAGGGCTCATAATTGTTGCACAGCCTTCAGAAAAATAGTTATTACTGGCACCTGTCCCGTATTCGACTACTATGTGTCGTCTTGTTCTTGTGGAAATATGAACACGGACGAAAATGAACACGGACGAACTAGGCCAACGGGAAGTCCTACTCACGTAAGAATATATTGAATAATTAACGCTGATAGCAAACTTCCATTCGAGAAAGCTTTGTAAGTACCAAGATGACGTCATTACAGGCGAAGGAGAAGGTAGGCAGATCTGACCTTGAGGAACGTCATCACATTCCCACACAGTAATATATGTTTCTATAATAAAAATATAAATCTGAGGTTTTAAGTGCCAAAATTACAATCTGATTCACTGCGGAATAATTTTTTCCACTCGGGGTTCTATCACGTGCACCTAATACTAGCACACAAGCATTTTTGCATTTCACCCTCATTGAAATGCGGCCGCCGGAGCCGGAATTGCACCCGCAGCCGCTTAACAGCGGCGAGCTCAGCAGCGCCACCTCACAGCCACTAACTACAATGGCAGGTAGTTCCTCTAATAGAAGGAATAAAGATAATGAGATGAGGTTTATTGGCGCTGTCCTTCAAGGACGCTACGAGTTCCAAGAACGGCGAGTACCAAGAACCATGTTAGCAGGAGAAGACTTGGGCAGTTCAAAGATGGCGCAGTTCTTGCCTAGCGAACTGCGGCGCTTAGTTTTCCTGGTCGGAGGGTGCGGGTCGGCGACGCATTGGGGAGAGCGATCGTCGACGAGGAGATAGGGAGCGGCGCAACGGAAATTCAGGGAGGTCAGAAGAAACGTACCGCTGGGATTGACCCGGGGCTGATTGGCGCATGGGCTGACTGCCATACTGGAACGGCCGGGCAGCGTCGTCGGGAGTTGGAAAGCGACTGCAGCAATAGCAAGCGACGTGTCCTGGCGTGCAGGAGGCGTAACAAATGGGACGATTGTCAGGCGTCCGCCATGGATTGCTGCCTCTCGGCCCGGCCCAAGAAGCAGTAGGATCGGCGGGTGGTGCAGACTGTTGCAGGATCGAGAAAGGCGGCTGGGGAGGCCTACGCACTACCTGTGCATAGGTAGGAGGCACGCAACAGGCTGCGCTGCCTGCGCATACGTAAGAGGCGCGGCGACAGGCTGCACTGTTTGCGTATAGGGAGCGGCGCGGCCACAGGTGGCTGGTGGTGAGCGACGGGAACAGCTTGAGCGACCTTTTCGGCAATTACGGTGCGGAGCATTGTAGGCAGACGACAGGACGGCTCCTGAGTAGAGGGGACCAAGGAAAGTTGACGGACAACCTCTTCGCGCACGAAGACTTGAATCTGCTGAAGCAATGGAGAGTGGTCGGAAACGGCAACCAGACTCGATAGCGAGTCGGCGGTCGACAGAGGCTGCCGAGTCATGGTGCGTTGTTTCTTCAACTCTTCGTAGCTCTGACATAACGTGACTACTTCAGAAACGGTGCGCGGATTCCTGGCCAAAAGCATCTGGAATGCGCCGTCATCAATGCCTTTGAGCATGTGCTGAACTTTATCAGCTTCGGGCATGGCGGCGTCCACACGTTTGCAAAGGTCGACGACATCTTCAATGTAGCTCGTGAAATTTTCACCAGTCTGCTGTGCACGGGCTCGCAAGCGCTGTTCAGCGCGTATTTTGTGGACAGCAGGTCGACCAAACACTTGTGTGAAAGACGTCTTGAAGTTTGACCATGTCGGGATGTCGACTTCGTGGTTATGGAACCAAGGTTCAGCAACGCCAGTAAGATAAAATATGACGTTGGACAACTTCGCAACGTCGGCCCACTTGTTATGCGTGCTCACCCGTTCATACGTCGTAAACCAGTCCTCCACGTCCGTGTCACCTGTACCACTGAAGACCTTCGGATCACGTTGCCGAGGACAGCCGGTGCAGATGACGGACTGGGGCGCAGGCGCCGGCGGGTCTGTGTTGTCGGTCATGATGGGCGGAAGCATTCGGGTTCGAAGCTCCAGGGTGCAAGCGGTGGGGGAATTCCAGCAACCTCCACCGATGGAGAAGAGGTTTATTGACGGTGTCCTTCAAGGACGTTACGAGTTCCAACCAAGAACGGCGAGGCAGCGTGGAGCACCGTCTCAAAGACAGAAGCTACTAACAGCGCGAGCAGAGCGGGCCGAGCGTTGGCGATGCCGCTGGACGGAGCTCCGCGCGTCTTCTTCTTCACAATAGCTATTTTAACCAATGTTGTGATCCTTCGTTGGTATGTTGTTGGCTGAAGGGGAATCTATCCTTGCCTGAAAGGCGTCATTGAATTAGCACAAAATTCTACAAAATTCCCCTAATAGCAAAAACAAAGAAGGTAATTCAAACCAATGTTGTCATCTTTCGGTTGGATGTGATTTAAAATCTCATTTCGCGATTTTTTTTGTTGGCTACTTAATTTCTGTGATGTTTGCGCTACTGTAACATACCATATGTGTAGCAATTTGGCTTACTACCTGCGTCGTGTAGGCAATTATTTTTCTTTGGTATACTCTAAAATATATTTAACCCTGTCGTTCTTTGGGCTGTCTCTGCTAAAATAATAACACCGTGGCTTTTCTCAGGCTCTGTTGGGTTTTATACACATCATGTCGAGTGAAACTTGGCGCAAATAGCGTTCAAAGAGCGTATAGCGTTTAAACGCCGACTGTGTGGGCAATGAACTTCTTAGTGCGGACTCCGCTCACATCAGCAGTCTAGCGTCTTGCTAACGTTCCCGTGTAACGTATTGCCGTACGCCCTGTATGAACATTCTGTGCTGGAAAACTGCGCGCTTCGCGGAGAAGAAAATTTGGGCTGGTGTTGATAAAGACGTTGAACCCGGACTATCTTTGTATACTTCTCCCGTGACGTACTGGTGGAGGTGATGGGTACACGCACTTTGACCCACAGTATCCACGATTACTCTACATACCCTAAAGAGAGCTCCCACAGCTAGAAACAGCCGCCGCCTGCTTATCATCGACCCCTTATCATCGATTATTGAACGAAGCCCGTGACTTCATGCGGCTGAGCCGGAATTTGAACGCGGAGCTTGTCAATATTGATGCCGCTGCTTAACTGTCAGAGCTAAGAACTTACTTCCGTTAAGTGCTTGAAACTACGTCTGCGCGTGGAACGCGTCACGAACCGTTAGACGAAGCTGATATTGGTGCCAGAGGTCGTGGAACAGGTAGTGTACATACTACTGTATTAAAAAGGCAATATGACATGCAGAGTGCAGAGTTCAAGCAACTATACTGACTCAGCAGACCGTTGACTTAGCAGCCTAGAGACGGTAAAGTGTTAGCAACCGTTTACATTCATTTTTATGGACGCAATCTGCCGTGGTGGCTACAAAAGCGCTGAGCTGCTAAGATCAAGGTGGCGGGTTGGATCCCATTTGCGGTCGCCGCATTTCAATGGGTCGAAATGCAAGAATAGCTCGTGTACTTAGATTCAGGTGCTCGTTAAAAAAAGCCTGAGGTGGTCAAAATTAATCCGGGGTCCCTTACTACGACATGCCTCATAATCATCTCGTGATTTCGGCCCGTAAAAACCCCAGAATTTTTTAATGAAACCTGGCTGGTTAGAATGAGCACTTGAACAATTGAACAATTCGTTTAAGGCTGCTAGATTAGAGTTTACGTGCGTACAAAGTATGACAGAATTTTATCCTCCAATATATTTTGACAGCTGCATGACTATGCACCAAAAATGGCGATGATATTAGGATTATAGTTTTCGTTTCGCATTCAGGGGTCAGTGAAGAAAACCGATTGCCGCATCACTATCCGCTTGATTGTCAAATTTTATTAATTGCATTTTAATAAAATGGGTATCAGCGTTGCCTAAACTATACGCATAGAATTTCCGGCTGTTACACCACCAAGAAGTTTTACAACGGGGAAGCACACGCGAACACAAATTTTGCACATAAAACGACGCATTGAAGCTAAGTGAGCGAGTTGTAAACGGCGGTCGTTAAGGGGAGGAACTAGTCGAAAAACGGGTTCATTTTTTTTTGTTGAAAATTACCAATGTTTCTTTCTTACTTGTGTTCTGTGAAGTTCGGTTTCTCTACATTTATCGTAATGAAAATTGTAGCTTAATTTAAACTGAAAATGGGTTAAAATCGCGTTTATATAGCACAAGGTGGCTGTTAAAATCCCGAAAGTCAGCTATGTTCTAGCTTCCTACGGCCGACACAGCACGACCGCTCGGCATTGCGGATCGCGTGAGGAGTTCAACCAAGCTGCATTCTGGAAATAACCATGGTTGCTCGAGATGCCACGATGCCAGAAATAATAAAGAAAGCATGTGTTTACAGCGTTTTCTAAGCGCTTCGTCTGGGCTTTAAACTGTAAAATGCGTTTTTCTCGAAAAGCAATTTTTGGCACTTTTTCGAGTTTGCCGAACTTTTTGGTACTTCCGATATTCGGACCTGGATGAAATTTGGACGGTATTTTCTTCAAGATGTGAGGAGTGTCGTTATCTTCTTGAAATTTACATATCGAATATATATATTTAGGACAAATGTCAAGTAAAACTTATTAGTGTCTGAACATTTTAAAACATCCCAGGTTGTAATATTTGACCGTCAATAAAATATTTTATATACACTTCCTAGCTAGGTTTCGTCATTATACAGTTGCTCTGGAGGAATATAAGCCATCATAGGTCTGTAGTTATTGAAGTTTAGTGACAGAAAAAAGTTGTGGCATGCAGAAAGGCCTACATTTTACACGTTCGTGATACAGATGATAACTGTGCAACTCACTATAAAAGCGATTATATATTTGAAATCTACATAAACTTCTACGCAAACAGCCAGAGTTTCATTGCTTTAGGCTACATATTAAAGAAAAGTCTTCGACTAGCATCTAGCGTCTATATAGCAACGTTTAGCGGTGTCTACAGATCACCCAGATTGACATGACATAACATCCCAGCGACACCAGTTACTGCTGTCGCATATGCCCGCAAATTGAAAGGTCGGCCAAGGCGTCGCGCAGTGGCTGCGCCTCGGGTCCGACGGAGCGTCAATTTGCTAACCTACTAAAACCTCAACTAAATAGTAGTAAAGCGCTTGAAGCATGTCCAAGTTTTGCTTAGGGCTAACTTCACTTTGGGCACACCACAAAACTAAAACAGTAAAAAAAAAGTGAGAACAATTGAACAAACAAGCAAACGAACAGAAACGATACGTGTTCGAAACTATAGCTCGTTAATGTAAAAGATTATGCCATTGCAGCCAAGAACTTTCCTTAAATGGGCGGTTTCCAAGCGCATTTCATGGCATGAAACAGCCGCTGCTTGCATAATTAAGTTTAATGAATTCGACTATTAGCACGGAATGACACGAGAGGATATGAACTTCATGGCAAGGGATGTGAGTGCTATCTAAACCACCGTGATGGGGGGGGGGGGGGGGGGGGGGAGTGCACCTACAGTTACTTGTTAGGAGAGAAGCAGGTCACTGACCATAATCGAAACAAAAGGTCGTTTTGAGATGCGTACGGATCCTTTGTTCACATAAATTGTGACAAGAGGATCCGTACGGATCTATAAACGTCATTTTTTCCTTGACTGTTGTCGCTCACCTATTCTTTTCGAACAATGATTTTACCTGACCAGGCGGTAATCAGTTGAACTCTCTACTACAACATTTACAGGCATAGCAAATCTACCGCTCGAGTATTTCCTTCTTCTCTCTACTTTCTTTCATCGGGGCAGGGGAGTGGTTGTATGGCAACATGGTACTTAAGTTCCAACCACTATACTGCTCAGGCAAAAAAAAAAAAAGAAAAAGACTTTAAGAAATAGAGAAAACATCAAATTTTAAATTCAACAGTATTCATCCTGTCGCTTATCACGGGCACATATGGTGTTAATTAAAGGCTATGATAGAGTTTGTGCGTTAACGCACGCACTACCGTAAGCGGATGAAAATTTGTTAAGGTACGTATCAGTTTACTCTTGCTTTTGGGGCTGTACTTATCTGAAGCGCAGTAATCCAACTAAACGACTGTGAAGCCGGACGCAGCCGATTGTAGGTAGCTCGCCACTTCAAGTGGTCCATCAGCATGGCTGCTGTTAAAAAGGTTACGCTGTTGCAGGTAAACGAAATGAATCAATTGTGAGACCAAACATTGCGGAAATTGCAAAAGCGTCGTGAGAGCAAACAGGTACGCTGCCTGATATTGGAAGGCATATTCACTCGCTTTATGTTCTCTAATCTACCGCCACGTCCCCCCATTAAGTTGTACTTACGATCTCGTTGAAAACTTTTTTATACCATATTTCCACCGGAAATATGAAGTTTTGGTACCAGTTTGTGCGGGCTACTTGGAAGCAAAACCGCCAGAAAAATGTTGAAACAGTTCTTTTTTCTTTCTTTTCGCTTGGAAAAAATGCGAAATACGTGAAGTTTCAGTTTCTAAGCAGGCAGGCGCTAAGATGCTCTCGGTGTCGCAAATAATCAGCTCTTGTCAGTGTCAAATGCGTGCAAGAATAGAAGCAAGCACGCTCGCACAAAAACCTAAGTTTATCCAGTGTCAATAGGCGCGATACGAAAGACCTAGGCTCGGCCAGATTGTTTCTTATAGGGAGACGATTAGTAAAATTAGTGGCGAGTTTTTCAGCCGTACCATGCTGCGGGAAGCGGAAGAGGTGGCTATGGCGAAAGTGTGAGAAGAAAAGCGTAGTGCCGCGCAAGACGGGCTTTGGGGCGACGATGGCTACGAGATGGCGCCAGAGTAGCGCGCGTCGTCTGTATGGAAACAAAGTGCTGCATGAGCGGAGGTCTGTCTGCGACGGCTGCTGTGAATGGCGCCCACGCGTCGTCCACGCGCTCGTCTCGCGATCTCCCGATTAGCGAGGCCGTCCCGGCACACTTCGCTCAGCTTGCAACGTGTCGCACGAGAAAGATTGTCCGCGAAATATATCGCGAAATGAAAATAAGTATAAAGCTGCGCTCAAATTTTGCATTAGGGAGTAGCGTAATCTTCGGTGAACTGTTTTTGGTCGCCTTCTCATCCAAAATAGTAGAGTATAAGAGCATTACCGTTTCCTTTAATGGCATTGTGACCCGCCGTGGTTGCTCAGTGGCTATGGTGTTGGGATGCTGAGCACGAGGTCGCGGGATCGAATCCCGGCCACGGCGGCCGCATTTCGATGGGGGCGAAATGCGAAAACACCCGTGTACTTAGATTTAGGTGCACGTTAAAGAACCCCAGGTGGTCCAAATTTCCGGAGTCTCCCACTACGGCGTGCCTCATAATCAGAACTGGTTTTGGCACGTGAAACCCAATATTTAAAAAAAATGACATTGTGGCGCTCTTTTCTGCTATTTTCTGTCAGACTAACAGAACTAGATAGCCTATCGAAAAACCAAGTACGCGAATGCATAAACGAATTCACTGGCACGATCAGCAGTGGCACAAAGCTCTGATTTGCGAGCGGCGCGTTGCGCAATACGGGCGGACATAGCAGCACCGCGCGCTTGTATAATTGTGCCCGAGAATTGAAGTTGTCATCGCACTGCGTATGAACGCAATGCTTTAGAAACCAGCTTTTGAAATAACATATCTGTAGGCGCACGCCGCTGCTGCTGTTATGCGCCGACGAGCCTCTCAACTTTCAGCGTCGCAGGACACGAAAAGAAAGGGACGCTGCGAAATATGACGCGTCTCATGCTCCCTGCCAGTGAGCGTCCAAGGCGTAGCGGCGAAGCAGAAGGCGCAGGAAGAGGCAGCAGCTCGCCGGAGAGCCGCCAGTCTGTCGCGAATTCATCCCGTCGTCACCGCATTTCTCGCCCAGGCAAGTTGGCACCCTTGCTATACATTCTTGGTCGCGGCGTGCCGCAACTCTTCTCGTTCGTCGCGCCGAGCTTCCAGAGAAACCAGACGCGAGAATTTCGAGCTCGCGCTGTCTCGTAACGATAGAAGCGGACGAGACAAAACGAGAAAATCCACACAATAACCGACAAACGAGAAACGTCATCGACAGAATTCGAGAACGTTCTAAAAAGAGTGGTTGCTTTTTTCGAGCGTATAGTGAGCGTGGCCGGCGCTCCGTTGCGTGAGCACGACTGTGAGGACGACGAAGAGGGAGAGAAAAATAAGGGAGGGAAAGCGACGAAGATGCAAGAAGAAGATATGGACAGAAAAGATTGGGAAAGATGGGTAAAAAACGCATCCTTCGCGAAGCGACAAGCATGAACGATATTCGCGCCGCAGCAGTGGTAGCGTCGGGTCCTGCGGAGCCAGAGATCTCGCTTGCTTCCCATCCATGGGCTTTCCGTGGCGGAAAATTGCACATTCACCAGAGCCCCCCTCCCCCTGGATTACTCGTCGGACAGCTCTGCTCGACGCATATGAAGTTAGGGATCTGCTGCGATGATAATAAAAATAAAGCCTCTTGATTTGCTCCGCGCGTTTCCCTCGGATCGATAAGCGTATTTGTTTTTTCATCCTCTCCTCGCTACATTTTTTTTCATTTTTGCCGCTGCTCTTTCACTGGGCAGGGTCCAGGGGATTCAAGCGAAAACAGTGGTGCGTCTTAGTTTTCTCAATTCTTTATTCTTAGGACAAACTGCGTGCTCTTTCAAATCCGGCTTCTTGAGAAAGCCTGGGGGTAAACGAACACAGGAAGGCTCCGTTCTTCATTCTCCGTTCTTTCTTTCTTTTTTTTTTTTTTTTGAGCACTGCATATCTGGAGGATAAGCAAGGTTTTGGGTATATAACGTAGCGATGAAGAAAACTGACCGTAATTCCTTCAAACATTCGTATGAATCGAAAACGAAAAAGAATGCACAGGAATTACTAAGTTACGCTAAGAATTCCGGCTAATGGAAATATTATTACTCGAATTTTTTTCAAGGCAGGCAGACGCACACATAGTGCCGGCTTTAGTTCTCAAAAAGTTCGTCGCTGCGTGCCCAAAGGCGGGGAAAATCTAATACTTGCCCTCGATTTTGAAGGGGCTTTTGATAACATCTCTCATGAGGCAATCCTTTCGGAGCTTAACGCAATTGGCTGAGGATAGAATACCTTTAACTACATTAAGTCCTTCCTTTCTGGTAGGATAGCGACCATCGAGCGATAAGATCAGATCAGCTTCAAATGCCAAATAAGGGAACACCGCAAGGCGCCATAATCTCCCCGCTACTCTTTAACATTAGCATACGCAGACTCGCTCGCACCCTACATAAGATTGCGCACTTGGGTTATACCCTTTATGCGAATGATATCACTATGTGGGCGACGAAAGGTTCACACGCGCAGAAAGAACAGACACTACAGGAGGTCGCGCCAGCCGTGGCGGAGTTCGCTAGAAATAGCGGACTTAGCTGCGCGCCAGATAAGTCGGAAGTCATCAGAATACATGAAAAATGCTAGAAAAGTAATGGAGATATTTCGCTCGAGGTGGACGGCCACGCCATAGCCTAGCTCACCCGCGCCCGAATTCTAGGTTTCTGAGTACAGAGCAACGGCAAGGCCAAACACACCATCACCACCTTAAAGACTACAGTAAAGCAAATAGCCGGAATGATACATCGTATCACGAACCACAGAAAGGGTATGCGCGAAAAAGATACCCTAAGTCTCGTCCAGGCCCTCGTCCTGAGCAGAGTGACGTACGGCCTGCCGTACCACTCGCTCGACCAGAGCGGAGAAGGTCAGGTTGACACCTTAATTAGAAGCGGCCCTCGGGCTGCCACTCAGCACACCAACGGAGAGGCTCCTAGCGTTAGGTATTCATTACACCTATGCAGAACAAAAGGCAGCGGTACTCATTTCTCAGAGGGACCGTCTCAGTAAAACCTCAGCGGGTAGGGAAATCCTCACCAGGATAGGAACTGCGCCCCACCCCCAGCATCTCGACGAGGCGTTGGAGGACGTGCCATCCGACGTTCGGGAACGAATCTCGGTGGCGAGATTCGGTGGCGAGATTCGAACGACTACCACGAGGCGAGTCGTACAGCAAGAGTCAAATGGCTCCGTAAACAATTCGGAACAGACTGCAGTGCCGTGCACGTCGACGCAGCCAGCTACGATGGGCACCAACACGTAATCATAGCCGTAAACAAAGATTTGCAATTATACACTAGCGCTTCCTTGCAAACCACATCGGCTACGAAGGCAGAGGCCACGGCTGTAGCCCTAGCTGTACGGTTTCAGGAGCGTATGGGAGTGTCATCTGTAATATTACCATACTCGCAGGAAGCCTGCGGCTCTTCATGGGCGTAGAATACCTGCCGCAGCCTTAAGGCTCCTCGAACCCCCACCGACCCAACGTCACAGGTTGATTTGGTGCCCGGGCCACGCCGGGCTCTAGGGTAATGAGAGGGCGGACGCGTTAGCTCGCGAGTTTAGTAACCGAGCGGCCCTCTCTGACCCCCGATCGTCGCCCGTTCCAGTTCTAACCAGTGAGATTCTTGCTCACCAGCGTTTGACGCGCCAAAAGTATGGAACGCCTCACAAGTCCCTAAGCGGAGAAGAAGCGACGGACCCAAGAAGGATACAGACGGACCTATATCCGCATTTGTTAAAATTACACTCTATACAACCAGTGCTTTACCTGGCTAAATGTCCGTGGTGCGGAGGTAGGCCGACACTCTACCACGTTTCATGGGGATGCGCGCGGAAGCCCAGAAGACCTGAACTCTAGTTTAGGCAGTCATAGAATACTTCGTACGGAGCAGTGGGAGGCACAGCTTGCCAGTTCAGACCTGGGAGTGCAACTAGCCCTTCTGGATCAAGTCCGGCGGGCGGCGGAGGCCAGTGGAGCCCTGGACGGAGGGCTTCAGTGTCATCTATAATATTCGTCTGTCACCCATAACACTCTATGACCCATTCCATTTTTCCTTTTGAATAAAGTCTTTCATTGATTCATTCATTCGCCGCAGACGATATTGGTAGGGACTTGCAATTTTGGGGGATGGGTTCTGTACCAACTATTTATGCTCATGCAAACTGAGGAGCATTGAGGCGAAGCTGTAACCAATACATACTTGAAGAAAAAAGACAAAGAAACGTTGGCACGAGAACAATAAGTTCTGAAATCGTTTGTCAGGGAAACGATGAAACTTTCTTTCATTAGCATGCTGTGTTCTCGGAGTTCTCTGCCAACGAAGCTGCTCGAAAAGCACATGTACGAATTTTTTTTGTTTCTCTACCGTTATCGACGGCTGACGCAGCCAAGCGCCAAAGCAAGCAAGCACATGAATTGCCATTACAGACATAGGACACACCTGACTTTGCTCACTATTGGCTGCATTCACTCGACCCTCCTATGCAACTGTACCTTTTACCTGGTGTTCTACAAGTAAAGAAACAGTACCATGTCGCTTACGCTTGGGCGTAGTATTTACCACTGCACATTTTTTTTTCATTGGAATGACCGATAGCGCGGAACGCAATACCTGTGGTGGCACAAAGCTTTAGAACACCTTGTGTGCTGCTGCCTGTCTTTCAAAAATGGAAAGCTTGTCCTCCGTACCACTCAAATTAGCTAGGCGGGATACATTTCGCGTTGAGCAAGATCTTGGTAACATGGCGTCGCATATATCACGGCTACACTAGACAACAAAGGTGCTGCTGTGATTTCTGAAGGCAACAAAGCACATGTCAGAGCCCCACCACTGAGCACGTACGAACCCTAACTATACGAATTGATCCAATACAAAACATCGTTATTTCTAGCACACCAAACGAAGAGCTAGGTATAAGCATCCGTCACATCAACACAATTCACCTGGGTGGTCGAGAATTTGCGGTAACGGCATATGTGGCGGCACCCTACAGCTCCGCCAAATGGGTCATTCGAGGCATCCCCGCAGAAACCCTCAGAAGTCTTTTTCAACGGGCTCTACACACCTGGCCGAGAAATCTTACACGGCCGGATGCTCGGGCAAACCACCGTGATCATTTACTGGCAAGGCTGTACACATTCTACTTCTACACTGGCAAGTGATCACGATCACTGGCAAGGCTCATATACGTGCGATATAACAGCGGGGAAGTGAAACTATATATACCGGCCAATGACACAAGTTGGCCGCATCGGCCACCAAGTCGGCCATCGGATTGATGTATGCTTAACCCTAGAAGTCAACGTGTGCCCCCAGTGTGGTGCACGGAACCACATTCATGACCAGCCCTGTCAGCTCCGGTGCAGCCGATGCCAGCGCCCCCATCCTACTCCTTTCAAGGAGTGGCCTAATAGATTGATGAAGATACTACCAACGTCACAAAGGACCAGCCATCGGGACCATTCACGATCGAGGTTTCGGTCACGCATGGACCGGCAGCGGAACCGTTCACGCTCCAGGTTCCGCTCCTGCTCTTAGGGCCTACAGGGAGCGACCCGGAGCCCCAGCGCACCTGCGGCACTGGGATCACGAACGGTGAGCTGGTCAGCACGCCCCTCTCACACAGTCCTCCAAAACAAAACACTCTCACCGCACCTACACCCAGCATCCACATAACACAATTCTTTCCTTATAGATAATATTCAGCAGTAAATTCTAGCTGGACTAAAGGCCATCAGGGAGGAGAACAAACGCCTCCACGAGGAAAACAACAAACTTCGCACACACATTGCGGAACTGTACGCCAGTCGTGCCGCCAGTCAGGAGTCCACGCCAATAAGCACTCTTTGATTTCCATTATCTTAAGAAAGTTCTGGACCCATGCTTCTCGCGGAATCAGCAGAACACGGCGACAGAAATCACTCACGTCGAGGAGAAAGTCCATGCACTGCCAAAGCAGATACTAGCAATGCAACAAAGCATCCAGCAGCTGGCAAATGCAATCGAAGAAACACGGCTCGCAAAAGAGCAGGGACATAAGAAGGTGAAGAACAATGGCGAAACAGGAAATACAGCAGTGACACCCTGCCGGTCCCCACGTAAAACAGGATGAAAAACAAGAACAGCCACAGGAATGAAAACCCACTCCTAATCGGGAAATGGAATTGCCGCAACTGCAAACGCTAGCACAGAACATTGCGACAGTACATAAGTAGCGCCAATACTTAACCGAGCGTCATCACACTGCAGGGAACAGGCACACACACAACTCGAACAGCCTACAACAAACATGCCACGACACATGAAAGCCGCGCGGTCACACTTACAACTAAAACGCTCACGAGAATACAACACACAGTACATGGCAGTGGCGTCGACCACAGTCTGATTGAAATCCTAGCGTTCCAACGAGGTTGCAGGAGCGTTCTCATACTAAACATCTACAGCCCACTCAAGCAGAATGAGGTAAATTTCGACTACTTGATCAGGAAAGCGATTGCCATAGCCAAAAACAACAGCCTACTGATAATATGCGACTTCAAAGCAGCTCACCAGGTATGGGGCTAAACGACAGCCAGAGCAGCCCGCCAGTGCATGATACAGCAGCACTGCCTCACCATCCTCACAGGCCCTGCATACTCTACACGTCTAGGAAACGCGTCTCCAGAGATACAGGCTCTCACCTTACCCCCACTGAAGGGATACCACAGGTAACCTGGCACAACATGGAAGAAACCCTTAGCCACCAGACTGTGCGTTACACATGCACGCCACACGATAAAACAACACTCACCGATCGCACAACTTTTCGCAACAGAGAAGGGATGACCCCTCAACGGGTATTGAGGATCTCGAACAGTGGGTACGAGAGCTCCAGCAACTCGTAGACAGACATTCAAAACACATCACACTCACCACAGACATACCGGCAGTAGACTTGCATCTTTTACACCGGTGGGAGGCCTGCTGAGACCTTGTGAGGAGATGGAAGTGCAAAAACATAATTGTGATCTCAAACTACGTATAGCGAAACTCACGGCCACCGTGAAATTCTATGCCGGAGAGGTCACCCGTCACAACTGGCGACGACTATGCAACAAACTGCAACGCACTTTAGCAGGGCCAAAGCATGGTCGCTGCTTTGCCATTATCATAACCCCGTGTAAAATAAAGCAGTTAGCCAGCAAGAAATCCAACGCCTCCTCCACAACCATCCGGGTTCCGACAACGACATACTCGACGAGCTGTAGGCGCGATAAATAGGCGCAATTCTAACCCAAGCAGGGACAACCTCCTACATACAGCGTGGGCTACAACCGCTGACTTGGAGCAGCCGATTGCTATCTCTGAGGTCCAACAAGCAAACCATGCACTCACACGAAACACCATTCCAGGCAAGGACAAAATAAACAACAAATTCCTGCGTAATCTTTATGACGGCACCATTCTAATTCTTACTGACCTCTATAATCCTCACTGGGAAGCGATAGGCTACTAGCGGATGGAAAGCACGTGGACATCATACTCAATCCAAAGCCAGGCAAACCCCCCAGCTTAGAAAATTAGACCAATCTCACTGACATCATGCCTAGGGAAGCTCCTGGAACACGTCATTTTGAACTGACTTCCACCCTACCTAAAATATAGTGACTTGCTACCCGAAACAATGCTCGAATTATGGTCCCACCTTTCCCACTACATACTCCTTCAGTTGAAGGAAGAAGTCATTGAACACATCTCACCACACAACACCGAAGAGACCCTAGCACTCGACCTCAAAGGCACTTTCGATAGTGTGGCTCACCACACCATCCTTGCAAACCTAAGCATCACAAGCTGTGGCCGTAATACTTACAAGTCCATACGCGCCTTTCTAACCACCCTCACAGCCATAATAGGCATTGGCTCACTCATAACCACGACGTTACCTACACCCACAACAAAGGAACTCCACAAAGCACTGTCCTATTACTTACCCTCTTCAACATCGCTATGATGAAACTACCACACAAGCTCAACGTAATACGTGGAATCAGGCACGCAATTAACCCCTCTGATATCGCTATCTGGACTACAGCTGATTCCGAAGGAGAGAAACAGGCCGTACTTCAACAAGCGACCGACGTCGTCCAGCAATATGCGAAAACAAGCGGTCTCCAATACTCCCCCGAGAATTAGGAACTATTAGTCGGTCCAAGAGAAATCCCGAAGAAAACTTAATGAAGTACCCCACACAACACTCACCTTCGACGACAGGAAAATACGCACAGTAAACTGCGTACCCACCCTCGACTTCCTCATACAAAAGGATGACGGAGGCGAATACACCATCCAACGCTTCATCCCAAATCATGCGATCAATCTCCCAAATCAATCTCCCAAATCATGCGAATGTTCAGCCGCATTGCCACCAGGCAACAGAGACTAAAAGAAGACTACGTAATCAGGCTCGTCCGGGCCCTCATAATCAGCCGCGTCACCCACGCTGCCCCGTACCTCTCCCTCACCTCAAGGAGAAAGATCAAATAGACATACTTCTGCGGAAAGCATACAAGCAAGCGCTCGGCCTGCCACCGGGCACAGCGCCACTCAAGATCGAATCCATAGGAGTCCACAACGTAAAAACTTAGGGGCAGCTTCACACTAGTGGTGCGAAGACTGGGCAAACAGCGAAGCTGGCGACCCCACCTAGCTTTATCTCGGTTCGGCCACGTTTTTGCGAGGTTATGCTTTGCGAATCGGCCACGTGTTGCGCAAGATCACCCGAGAATCATCGACAGCCCAAGAAGCAACGAACACTTAGTCATTAAAGTATCTGGACGCTTCTGGACGCTCAAACGCCTTTGATCGGTTTCGCGTGCTCGTAACTCCGGATCTTCGGCGAATCGCCGACGTTTCGACGCCGCATCGGCAGCGCCATACGCGGGATTGCACCGAAGTCGTCTCACTCGCTCTCGAGTAGCGCGCGGCGGCTTCCACGCCACGCTTCTTCTTCTTACGGGGGTGACGCTCTTCTTCGGCCTCCCCATCTTTGCGGCGATGTGCTTGGCGCGGAGACGGCGGGGCTTTGGTGTCGCCGCGGCGTGCCTAGGCTACTCCTCACAGGAACGAGGTCACGAACAAGCAATCTATCTAGCCCTCAACATCCGGAAGCATATCAAGCTAGCCCCCATCCCCGTGCAGAGGCATGCACCCGGAACATCATGGCGGTCGTCGCCGAGTTCGCGCAAGGACCCGCCAAGCGAGAATCAGGTGCAACATTGTGGAAGCTACGCAAGAAGTTTGGTCAAGAAATGTCTCACTCCGCACGTTCCCTCCATGATTCGCTGCGCACCAATAGTGTTAGCTCGTGCGAACATGCACATGAGGCTGTCGCGACGGGCTGCATGTAAAAAATCCCGAACAGAAAAACAACGAACAGATAATTGATTTCAAACAAAACTTCAGCAGCCGGTAAAGCAGTTTGTTTCTTGCTATGGTCTAAAACGTTTTCATTCAACACTGAGCCTATATGAAGATCTGTTTTGCACAATTGCAATGTGCCATAACCGTTGGACAAATAAAGTTTATTCCTATCCTATCCAATGTGGTAAAAACATCGACGCTTTCGACGATCTTGGACACATTTATTAAGCTTTCAAACGCTAAAGTTCACATTGAAAAGAAAACAACTCACAGGATGGTTAGGAGAGTGTAACGCGAACATTTAGGCGTTAACTGTGGTGCAGTCTTGGGGTGCACCCACGGTGTAAGATGATAATAGAGAGTTTTCGAATAGGGGCTCCAAACGTTGTGCGGCCGGAAACTAATTGAGTGAGCGTCACTGCGCATTTCACGAGATGCAACGAGAGTTTAGTGTTTGCTTCGGCGACGCTATTTCACGCAAATAGCGATCCAACCCATACTCTACGCAAAAGCTTTGTGTCAACGAGCATGGTGGCATCGATCTGCGCGATAGCTCTCGCCTTGTACCACATTCGACCCCACTTCTGTTAACGTTCAGCGATCACACGCAATGAACGATGGCGTAAGCTTTCGCTTTCATTCATGTCATGTAAAAAACAAGGAAGATGCCGTCTCGTTGCTAGGTCGGCCGAGATTGTACCCGGAGCTTCACATGAAACAACAACACAGAATTGTTATTACTAATGAAACACGTATTGAAAGAGCAAATATGTTGCTGTGGTTTAGATTATTTTTACAGCGAAGCTGTTAAGGTCTTGGTCTCCGATGGTCGTGTACGCGTGTAGAACACTCTCATTGGCTGTATACTGTTTGTGCGAGTGAAAGCGCACGAGGGACGCGCGCTTTCACGGGGAGCGAACGAACGGCGCAGAGCAAACGTGACTCCTTCCGTCGCGCGAAAGGCCCAGGGGGGGAGGCGATGTTTAGCTGCGGCACCAAATGCGTGCGTATCTTGCGACCGGGCGCAAGGGCGAAGCGGCGGAGCCCGACCTTCGAGAACGTGAAGCCGCGTTGGTTCGTGAACGTCAAGCAGCGGATCCTGAGCTTCGGCAACGTGAAGCAGCGTCGGTTCGAGAACGTCGAGCAGCAGCACGGCGTTCACGCGATGTGATGGTGACCAACGCAAGTTAACACGTAATAAAAACGTAATAGCACCAAGTTAACGCCGTTATAACGACCGCAATGCTCCGCATCAGCCCATGGTTCCCCTCGGGAAGATGGTTGAATTTTTTTTATTGCGATAGCAATTATATGGACACTCCAAAGCAGATTTCTGCCGTCGGCGTCGCCGTCGTCGTCGCCGTTGCCGTGAGGTTCCGTATGACGTCAATGGAGATGAAATCGTCGCCGCGCGCCGCCGAACGCTGTATGTGCGAGTGAAAGGGCGCGAGGGACGCGCTCTTTCACGGGGAGTGAACCCACGGCGGAGAACAAACGCGCGTTCTGCGCCGTGCTTCCTTAAGGGCTGCAGAAGTAGGCGTCTCTTTTCCGATCTTCGAAGACTCACCGCGAATCTTACCATCCCTCAATAAAAGTTTCTATCCATCCATCCTCCTTTACAATCACCATATATGTAGAGCAAACGCGCCTTCTTCCGACTCGCGAAAGGCGGTGAGGGGGGGGGGGAAGGGAGGTGACGTTTAGCTGTGGCACCAAGTGCCTATTTATATCAGAGGCTCCTGCAACAGTTGGCAACGCCGCACGCATTTTGTGCGAACGCGGGCAAAGCGCCGACGGCGTCGACATTAGTTCCGCGTGTTGCCGGTGCTGCTGCATGTCCAAGTTTATACAGCTGATAAAGCTACTATCATTACTCCGTATAGCTCTCTACAAATTTGCTATCGCAATTGATGCTTCGCCTTTCAGGTGAAACTGCGACCACTTTTTATTGCGATAGCAATTATATGGACACTCAAAAGCAGATTTCTGCCGTCGGCGTCGCCGTCGCCGTCGCCGTGAGGTTCCGTATGACGTCATTTGGAGAAGAAATCGTCGCCGCGCGCCGAACGCTGTATGTGCGAGTGAAAGGGCGCGAGGGGCGCGTCTTTCACGGGGAGTGAACGCACGGCGGAGAACAAACGCGCGTTCTGCGCCGTGCTCGCTTAAGGGCTGCAGAAGTAGGCGTCTCTGTTCTCCTTCACAATCTCCATGTATGTAGAGCAAACGTGCCTTCTTCCGACGAGCGAGAGGCCGTGGGGGAGGGGGAGGGAAGGGAGGCGACGTTTAGCTGCGGCACGCAGTGCCTATTTATATCAGAGGCTCCGGCAACAGTCACCAACGCCGCACGCATTTTGAGCGAACGCGGGCAAAACGCCGATGGCGTCGACAACATTTCTGCGTGTTGCCGATGCTGCTGCATGTCCAAGTTTATACAGCTGATAAAGCTAATATCATTACTCCGTATAGCTCTCTACAAGTTTGCTATCGCAATTGATGCTTCGCCTTTCAGGTGAAACTGCGACAACTTTTTTGTTTCGCACTTTTAATATTTCAGTCTGAGAAGATTTAACATAAAAGGCATGCGCTGCCGGTGTTTTGTTTCAAGACATTTGTTTATGGGCTGTCATTCTCAAAATTCTGAGGAGCTGTATAAACTTGGACATGTAGCAGCGCCAGCAACGCGCAGAACTGTTCGCGACGGCGGCGGCGTTTTGCCCGCGTTCGCACCGAACGCGCGGTGCTTTGGGGACGTGTTTATGAAGAACGTGCCAACCTTTGCCGTACACCCTATGGTCGTGTACCGTAGCGACCATGGTCCCTGTGGTCACTAAACAAATGAAAACCACCGGATCATATATATTTC